>NC_133333.1:255928318-256012253 GCF_042186555.1 Aquarana catesbeiana
AATCTACTGAGGTGACTATTGCAATGTCTGTCCATTAAGATACCTGTTTAAAAACACTCTTGAGTATCTTTTTTCCGATGTCCTACATCTCCACTATATTAGAAGTCTTTTGACATTCTATTCAGTCAAATGAGAATTGTATATAGTGTACCTTATTTTATTTTATTTCATCCTCTTATGTTTACACACCTTCACCGTTTTCTTGTAATTCTCATATTTTTTTTATTTTTTTTTTAATTCTTTATTTATTTTAAGACAAAGTTCCTTAGCATACCACAAAATACGTCAGTTCCTTAACCATAGACATCTTATGCCCTGTACACACGGTCGGACATTGATCGGACATTCCGACAACAAATTCCTAGGATTTTTTCTGACGGATGTTGGCTCAAACTTGTCTTGCATACACACGGTCACACAAAGTTGTCGGAAAATCCGATCGTTCTGAACGCGGTGACGTAAAACACGTACGTCGGGACTATAAACGGGGCAGTGGCCAATAGCTTTCATCTCTTTATTTATTCTGAGTGTGCGTGGCACTTTGTTGGTCGGATTTGTGTACACACGATCGGAATTTCCGACAACGGATTTTGTTGTCGGAAAATTTTATATCCTGCTCTCAAACTCTGTGTGTCGGAAAATCCGATGGAAAATGTGTGATGGAGCCCACACACGGCAACAGGGTCCTATCACACATTTTCCGTCGGAAAATCCGACCGTGTGTGCGGGGCATTAGTCAAATTGTTCCATAGGTTAAAGGACATTACATGACTTGAAAGCGATTTCGTTAACAAAATAACAACTACTTCGTCTATATAATTCCTATAAGGCTATGAAAGACCAGAAGGCCTCAGAGAGCCCCCTGCACATTTGCCAAGTTAATAGTATACATATCTGATCCTTCAAATACGTGAACATATATCATCATTTCGACAACCTAAATTGCTGACTCAGAGTATCTTATGTTCTCTATACTTAAAACAGCTGAGATTACGGCTGTATTATCACTACATAATAAATAAAAGAAAAAAAAACAGAAGAAAAAACAGCAAAGAAAAAGAAAAAAAGAAGAAAAGTTGAGGAAAAGAGAAGAAAAGAGAAATAAAAAAAAAAAAAAAAAGTTGGATGAGTTAAACGGGGTCTCAATATCGTGTTCATTGTCGTAGTTACTTATGCCTCGTTTCCACCGACCGGATCGGTTCGGTACGCTATTTTGGGTGTTTCCATTATGAAAGCGGCCCATACAACCGAACCACTCCATTCAGGGTCCTGCTTCAGATGTGGGGTCATAGAAAATGGAACGGTTCGGTTAGGGCGGAGCTACGATACTTTCCACTGATTGGCGAACGTGTGACGCCATGCTAGGCATTTTTTCTGAACCCATGTATGGCCCCTGTCGGTCCGATTTGCAGTGGAAACGCTCACCGGAATAGGCCGGACCGTTCTAGGCCTTCCAAACTGTACCGACCCGAACCGATCCGCTCGGTGGCAACGAGGCATTATTTCCTTGATATCGCAGACTCAGCCATCTCCTGTAGATACGCATTTGTACCCATGAAATCTCTCCATGGCCTCCATTTGTTCCGTATTGTATATAGTGCACCTTATTTTATTTCATCCCTTTATGTTTACACACCTTTACCGTTTTCTTGTAATTCTCATATTTTTGACTATTTTATATACATTACTATATTAAATATATATATATATATATATATATATATATATATATATATATATATATATATATATATATATATATATATATATATATATTTCAGTTGCCCCCATCAGAGTACACATACAGTACAGCTGCCCCATGTCCTGAATAGGGGGTCTTTACTGAGTGTATTGAAGGGGGGAGAGGGATTCAGGGCTGTGGGGGAAGCAATAATTTAGGATACAGGGATTGCTAATTTTAATTTTTTTTTCCAGCTAAGCTAATAGGGGGTCCAAACACCATGACAATGATATTATAATAATATATTATACCTGTCCCGTACTAACAATTGGGACCCAGGACTCCCGGTTCCAGGTCATTACCTGATCACTGTGATAGCCTTTGATTGGCTATCTTAGTGATCAGTCGCGGTGCAGCCCGCCCCTTTGTTTACTTCCACTTCCAAATAAAAGAAGATACATTGAGGTTGATTTACTAAAGGCAAATCCACTTTGCATTGCAAGTGCACTTGGAAGTGCAGTCGCTTTTGATCTGAGGGGTAGATCTGAAATGAGGGGAAGCTCTGCTCATTTTATCATCCAATCATGTACAGGCAACAATGCTATTTTTTATTTTCCTCGCATATCCCCCTCAGATCTACAGCTAATGCACTTGCAGTGCACTTGTAGTGCAAAGTGGATTTGCCTTTAGTAAATAACCCCCCCCCCCCCCCCCCTATTGTATCGTTCTGTCTTTGCAGGAAAGGAAGATATAAAACAAACAGAAGTGTATAAAAAAAAGCTAGATCTAGGTCAGTGCCAGGGTAAGTGTTAGGGTCAAAGGTCAGATTCAGAGCATTTTTGGTAGGATTTTTTTTTTAACCACTTCAGCTCCAGAAGGTTTTACCCCCTTCCTGAAAAGGCAATTTTTTGTGATACAAAATTGCAATGTGTCGCTTTAACTGACAATTGCGTGGTCGTGTGATGTTGTACCCAAATAAAATTGATGTCCTTTTTCCCCCACAAATAAAGCTTTCTTTTGATGATATTTGATCACCTCTGCATTTTTTTTTTTGTTTTCGCTATAAACAAAAAAGACTGACAATTTTGAAAAAAAAACAACAAAATAATATTTTTTTTTACTTTCTGCTATAAAAATCATCCAATAAAAAAAAATGTAAAAAAAAATAAATTTCTTCATCAATTGAGGCCAATATTTATTCTTCTACATGTTTTTGTAAAAAAAAAA
Organism: Aquarana catesbeiana; assembly: GCF_042186555.1. Taxonomy (NCBI): domain Eukaryota; kingdom Metazoa; phylum Chordata; class Amphibia; order Anura; family Ranidae; genus Aquarana; species Aquarana catesbeiana. The sequence goes on from NC_133333.1 coordinate 255,931,227, forward strand.
AAAAATTCCAATAAGCGTATATTGATTGGTTTGCGCAAAAGTTATAGCGGCTACAAACTGTGGGATATTTTGAAGGACTTTTTAAAAAAAAAAATTTTTTTTTTACTAGCATTGGCGGTGATCATCAATTTTTAGCGGGACTGAGACATTGCAGCAGACAAATCTGACACTAAGAGTCACTTTTTGGGGACCAGTGACACCAAAACAGTTATCAGTGCTAACTAGAAAATGCATTTCCTGGGGAAAAATGGGTGGGAATGCTGAATAGTATCTTCCTATCTGCTAGCTGCCTGTCCCCTGAACACATTGTAAAAAACATCTCCTCACTATCTGCTAGCTGCTTGAGTGAGAAACAGTGTGAGAGGACCCTTCAAACAAACCTTAATAAATCCACTATTCAATAGCAAAAATGGTTTGGGGACTTTAAATGAAGGCGTGACCTGGTAAGGTCAGTTCTTCCATCCCTCGGGACTTTAAATGAAATTGTGGCCCGGTAGAGTCACATATTTCCATCCCTGTCATATTCAAAAGGGGGGAGAGCAAGGGGGCGGGATTTTGAGTGAAGCATGTGGTAGCAAAAGCATCTTATGGTGGAAAATAAAAGGAGTTTATTGGTTGCCATCAGATAAAAAGCAAGGTACAATTGATAAATATACATATAATTATTGGTAATGCATGGGTAATACAATACATCTCAATCATGACTTGAGTATCATCAGAATTAACAAGCAATATTATATATCACAATAAAATGGCAAGCAACAACTTTCCAAAGTGCACCAAAAATATCATGAGGGTAAGATGATAAAATATGATAATGCCTGCAGAGACTCAGGCCTCTTGGATCCTGGGGTAAGGTATATGGTTTAGCTGATAAGTCTAGATAGGTATAGGGTAGCAAGGCGTAAGGCAGCTCTACGCGTTTCGTGGCTAGAGGGCCACTCGTCAGGAGCCAGCACTTGATATTTCTAAATGTAGAGATATAAGCATTAGTTAAGATAGTAATTAATGAAGTGAATGCATAGGTAAGCAGGGGTGAAACTAAGAGACCCCCGAACCCAGTGCATTCTAACTTACTCAAATTCAAAGAAGATGGAGGTGTGGTGTCGGGCAGCACAGGCCATCCAGGCGCACTCCCCATTTTTGCTACCACATGCTTCACTCAAAGTCCCGCCCCCTTGCTCTCCCCTAATCTTAATAAATCCACAACAGTACATGCTATGGAAATAGCGACGTCACCGTTAGAGACACGCGGCCTTTGTGAACGTATAAAATTTAGGTTGATAAACTAAAAAATGTGGGCATATCAGCGATTTAAAAAAGAAGTTGGCTGTGCGTTTCACTGGGAAATGTGAAGAATTTTATACATCAAAACTTCCCCATCATATTGCCCCATCAAAACGGCCCCCATCAAATTTGCCCCATCATATTGCCCCCATCAAAACGGCCCACATCAACACTGCCTCATCATATTGCCACCATCAAAACTGCCCCCATCATATTGTCACAGTCATAACTGCCCCATCATTTTGCCCCCATCAGAATTGCCACCATCAAAACTGCCCCCATCATATTGCCACCATCAAAACTGCCCCCATCATATTGCCACCATCAAAACTGCCCCCATCATATTGCCACCATCAAAACTGCCCCATCATATTGCCACCATCAAAACTGCCCCATCAGAATTGCCCCATCATATTCCTCTATTATAAATCAGTTCATGGTGTGTCTGTCCCCTCCCTCGGGCTCTGTAATCAGAGCTGAGATGCTCCAGCCGCCTCCCCCACCGTCCATCACTGTGTATAACAGAAGTTTTGGTAACCATGGCAACAAAAGCAGTTAAAATGAAATTTCCTGAAATGATCACTAAACTTAAACATCTTTTTCACAAAAACTGTAAAATATATCAAACTAAAAAGATATAGCCAGATAGCTGAATATTTTGTGAACATTTTAAAGTTTGTTTGGCGTCTGTAGGTGAAAGTATGAAGGAGCTGAAACTTTTGGGAGCGGAAGAAGATTTTAAGGATCTGAAGCATGCTCCCATTGACTTCAATGTTAAAAAAAAGTGTTAAAATGCTTAATATTTTTTAAAAAATGTATCAATAGTAGAAAAAAAAGTTGAAAAAGTCGCATCATCAAATGAAAGAGCTGAACATTTTAAATGTTGAATGGTTTTAATAGCTGAAAGTATGCAGAAGTTAGGCAGAGCCAAATAACGTACGGAATAAAAAATAAATAAATAAATAAAATCGAACAACAATAGTGGGACTGCGGAATCATTCCCACTAATGATATGTACAGTTTTACTAACACATGTCAGAGCTACAAAATTGTGTTCTCCTGTGTTTTACCACCAGTCACTAAGGGGTTAATGAACAATGAATGTAGCTGGGCGGTGTGTTGTAGCGTCTCCCTGGACTGTATTGGTCATTTTCAGGAAAAGGTGAACTTGGCCTTTAATTCACAAACCCAACACACCGAGATAAAAACGCTGATTTATTTCCAACAAAGTGACCGGTAATTTTGGCCAACTGACAAATCACTGGATCTATTTTTAGCTCAGGTCAGTGAGATCTGAGAATGAAAGACAAGCAGATAAAGTCCAGTCCCAACCCCCATCTCCAGACATTTTATTTATATATATTTATTCATATTTTATATTTATTAAGTGATCGTTAATTTTGGCCAGCTAAACAAAAATGTTGGATTTCTTTTTAGCTGAAATCAGTGAAACTTTTAAATTTAAAACAAGCAGATAAAATCCCCCCCCCCCCCCATACACCTCTATGTAGTGAAATGTAGGGATTCACTCTCCAGCAGTCATACATTGGGACAAACAACATGAGAAAACTAACCCTTGGTTGACATTACATTTGCAATGCAGTGCTGCTGGCAGGAACAAGCAGTTTGCAGCAGTGCGGTTAAGCGAGGTTCATCCTAACTGCCACTGATGACATCATAGTGGAGACATTTACATCATAGTGGAGACATTTCTCAGCTGATATAATCAGCCTCCCTGCTGTGTGTAGTTCATGTTTGAGCTAGACTCTTGTACAGAGCACACCTGTGAGCTGTTCTGAGAATCCTCATTCAATTTGCTAAGCGAATATTCAGATTTTTTCTGATTAGCTAAGCGAATATTTATAGATAAGATAAAAATCTTTAATTCTTTGTCACTTTTCTCTATTCTTTGTGACAAATTTGGAAAATGAGCCTTTTTAAAGCGTTTGTAGTTGTTTTCTGCTGTGTGTACCTGGCATGTGGTGTAGAATACGCTCATGCCCGACCAATATACACCCGTCTGGATGCTACAACTGGCTCTAAAGTGGTGATCCCATGTGTGGTCACCACCGATCATCTCTCTGGTGCAAGTAGTGTTAGGATCGAGTGGGGAATGACTCCGGAAGGAGACGGTCCCTTCTCACCTATCCTGTACCATGATATTATCAACCTGCAGGAGGACCAAAGTGAAAGGTTTCATCTGGGTCTGATCCACTTAGATGAAGAGGATTGTTCCTTGGTCATCAGCCCGGTCCTGCAAAGAGACAGCGGAACCTACGAGGTCCGCCTCACCGTGGACAACGTCCCGCATCACCCATTCAAGAAAGTCATCATTCACGTGACTGGTAAGTGTTACAGGTTTTGGTTTATTGTTCATTCTATGGGGGTCTTCTCCTGCTTTGGGGGGGAGGGGGGTCTACTGAGGACCAGGCTGGGCAGGTACAGCTCAGAGTACTTTTGGGTTGCTGGGTAATCTAATAACCCTTTCCCTGCCAGTTTTCTTCCCCAAACACACATCTTATACCTAAAAATCATCAACACAGGAGACGTCTGGTCATTACAATCTGATGTATTGTATCTCATCATCACTTCTCACACTATACAAATATAGGGACCATCACACTATACACCTATAAGGATCATTACACTATACACCTATAGGGACCATCACACTATACACCTATAGGGATCATCACACTATACGCCTATAGGGATCATCACACTATACGCCTATAGGGATCATTACACTATACACCTATAGGGACCATTACACTATACACCTATAGGGATCATTACACTATACGCCTATAGGGACCATCACACTATACACCTATAGGGATCATTAGATTACACACCTATAGGGACCATTACACTATACACCTATAGGGACCATCACACTATACACCTATAGGGATCATTACACTATACACCTATAGGGACCATCACACTATACACCTATAGGGATCATTACACTATACACCTATAGGAACCATTACACTATACACCTATAGGGACCATTACACTATACACCTATAGGGATCATTACACTATACACCTATAGGGACCATCACACTATACACCTATAGGGATCATTAGATTACACACCTATAGGGACCATTACACTATACACCTACAGGGACCATCACACTATACACCTATAGGGATCATTACACTATACACCTATAGTGATCATCACACTATACACCTATAGGGACCATCACACTATACACCTATAGGGATCATTACACTATACACCTATAGGGACCATTACACTATACACCTATAGGGACCATTACACTATACACCTATAGGGACCATTACACTATACACCTATAGGGACCATTACACTATACACCTATAGGGATCATTAGATTATACACCTATAGGGACCATCACACTATACACCTATAGGGACCATCACACTATACACCTATAGGGATCATTACACTATACGCCTATAGGGATCATTACACTATACACCTATAGGGATCATTACACTATACACCTATAGGGATCATTACACTATACATCTATAGGGATCATTACACTATACGCCTATAGGAACCATCACACTATACACCTATAGGGACCATTACACTATACGCCTATAGGGACCATTACACTATACACCTATAGGGATCATTACACTATACACCTATAGGGACCATTACACTATACACCTATAGGGACCATTACACTATACACCTATAGGGACACTGACCCTACGACCAAAAATGTCATCTATGGTCCAGTCTGTCACTATAAGTAATGCAGCAGTCTTTGTTTTCCTGAGTCCCCCATCCCCCATAATAGCTTATTACCTGTCAGGAAGTCTGATTACTAAAACAAGCTCTCCAGCAAAAGTGACAGTTACAACGGTCAGCTGGTATTTATTTCTGAAAAAAACCTTTATCGCAAAGGACACATACACACAAATTAACAATGCTGCTGTCCAATGGTTGCTACATTGCTCCTCTATAGTTACAGTGGCAGAGTGAATGTAGCCACCGGTGGCAGCCCGTGCATTGTGGGCGCCGCCCCCTCTGACACCTCCGCCGCCCTCCCTATTCATGTGCCCGGCCCCTTTCAAGACAGCGGACACATGAAATACTACGGCGGGGATAGGCGGGGGGGGGGGGGGGGTTTGTGTTTTGTAGCACGTGATTAGAGCCAGAGGCTCTAATAGGCTTCAAAATAAGGTGGGCTCGGGGCGCAGAGCACTGTGTCCCGATCCCACCCTGTTGTGTGGCATTGCAAATTAATTTACGGTTCAGTATTTTTCAGTTTGTTTGCGCCCCCCCCCCAAAAAAAAAATTTCGAGCACCAACTGCCACTGGTAGCCACCCTAGGACAGGAGGAGTGTTACTGGCCAATCACTGGCTGAAAATGAAGGAATAGTCTGTAAAAAGATAACTAATGCACCCACCACACCTAATGACTGTAAAGCTGTATGATACCTGACATTTTTGTTTGTATAACAGATTGTAATGACAAGTAGATGTATCGTTATATTAAAATGGGACCTGAATACACTTGAATATAATAAATAAAAAAAAACAAAACAAAAAAAAACAATATATACCCTAACTGATTTGTAAATATATGAAAGATGATTTTATGTTGTGTAAATACCCAACATGGCATGTCAAACTACAATACTTAATAATCTCCATAGACAATACAAGTTACAGAGGACAGAGGAGATCTATATTACCCTCGCTCTGATGTTCATGGCGATATCTCACAAGTGTGAACACCGCTTACATATTTGGACGCGACCTACGTATGCGTTCACCACTGCACATAAACACGGGGGGGGGGGGGACTTTATGTATATTATTATTGATATTACATTTGTTTGATTTTTATACTGTTCCTTTACAAAAAAAGCGATCCCTTTTATTTCTATCACGAGGAATGTAAACATCCCTTGTGATAGAAATAAGCAGTGACAGGTCCTCTTTATGGAGAGATCTGGGGAGTCAATAAGACTCTCCTCTACAATGGAAAGCATTAGATAAAAAAAATAAAAAAATAATAAATAAAAAGACCTGATTTGTCCTTGTCATAGCCAATTGGATCAGGGACATTTGGAATAGATTTATAGTCAAGAATGGAAACTGGTTTGTTTAACTTTGTAGCTCATTATTTGGACATTTAAGTGAATTTCCTTTATTTTTATTTTATCAGATCCCATGTCCACTGAGACCGCCGATACCGAGACAGTCAGGAAGCACCAAAGAAACCTGGAAATACAGCAGGAGACCCCTCCAGACCCTTCCACTGAGACCGCTGATACTGAGACAGTCAGGAAGCACCAAAGAAACCTGGAAATACAGCAGGAGACCCCTCCAGACCCTTCCACTGAGACCGCTGATACTGAGACGGTCAGGAAGGAGCAGAGCAATGTGGAGATACAAAGGGAGACCCCTCCAGTCACTTCCACTGAGGAGGTCCCCATGATGTCTCCAACAATGCCAATGACAACGACACCAACAATGGAGACAACTACTCATGATACGGGGAAACGAGTCATTGATTACGTTGTGATTTTTTTCTACATTGTCGTCATCGATCAAGTGCAGAGGGACTTTCCATTAGCGTTGTTCATTGCTGCAGTCGGTGTTGTACTACTAATCATTGGAGTCACTGCAGCAGTACGTTACATCAGGTAAGTTATTGCACATTCTTCATAGGTTTTCTCCATTACACATCTTCATGCTATCACCCACTTTATCTGAGCCCTCCCCCCTCCCAATATTTACCACTTTTCCTATAGGTGGGCAGTTGATCAGACCGAGGCGGTGTGTTTTCTGTACTTATTGCCCGGGGTTTAGCAGCACAAGCCCCTCACTGGTCATCATGAGATTAAAGCACCTCTAACATTTGTTCTATGGGGGAGGGGTGAATGAACTGAGGCTGCTGGTAACAGTAACAAATGGGGTGATGGCGTGTGACCATTTGTTTTCTATCAAAGACAGATTTAAGTGGCGTCGGCTTTTAATTCTGAAAATTGTTGCTGGTTTATGGACACATTCTTATAACATTTCTTTCTTTATCTCCACAGAATTTGTTGCTGCTGCAGAGCAAGAAAGGGGGACAGGCTAAAGAGGGTGGAAGAAGGAGTCCTAGAGATGGGAGGCGCAGAGGAAAAAGATGTCCCGGCGGTGATGGAAGAAAGATGCAGAGCAAAGGATGAAGTATGCATCGTGATGGAAGAAGAAGTCCTAGAGATGGGAGGCGCAGAGGAAAAAGATGTCCCGGCGGTGATGGAAGAAAGATGCAGAGCAAAGGATGAAGTATGCATCGTGATGGAAGAAGAAGTCCTAGAGATGGGAGGCGCAGAGGAAAAAGATGTCCCGGCGGTGATGGAAGAAAGATGCACAGCAAAGGATGAAGTATGCATCGTGATGGAAGAAGAAGTCCTAGAGATGGGAGGCGCAGAGGAAAAAGATGTCCCGGCGGTGATGGAAGAAAGATGCACAGGAAAGGATGAAGTATGCATCGTGATGGAAGAAGAAGATGAAAGAAGCGGAGATATGGAAGAAAGATGCACAGGAAAGGATGAAGTATGCATCGTGATGGAAGAAGAAGATGAAAGAAGCGGAGATATGGAAGGAGGAATCACTGAGAGGAACAAAATGCACACACAGCTGACTGAAGTGTGCACAATAATGGAAAAAAGACACACATCGACGGAAGAAGTTGCAGCGATGGAAGAAGAACTCCCAGTGACTAAACAAAAACTTGCAGAGGCGCAAGAACTGGTAGTGAGGGTACAAGAACTCGCAGCGGCGCAAGAAGAACTCGCAAAGATGCCAGATAAATCTGCAAAGAAAAAGAAGAAATGGTGGCAACTAAAAAGAAGTGAGGGAAGAAGACAAAGACTAAAGCGGAGGTCCGCCATTTTTTTTTTTTTCTAAAAAGTCAGCAGCTACAAATACTGCAGCTGCTGAGTTTTAAAATAAAATTTAAAAATTTTAGGATAAGATAAATCAGCGTGGGGGTCCCCCCCCAATCCATACCAGGCCCTTAGCGTCTGGTATGGATTTTAAGGGGAACCTCACGCCAAAATTAAAAAAATAATGCTTTGGAGGCCCAAAATCCATATCAGACCTTTATCTGAGTATGCAGCCTGGTAGTCCAGGAAAGGGGGGGGAGGGGGACGAGTGAGCGTCCTTTCCCCCCTACCTCCTGAACCACACCAGGCCACATGCCCTCAACATGGGGGGTGCTTTGGGGTATGGGGCTCCCCTCCCCCAAAGTACCCTGTCCCCATCAACATAGGGACAAGGTGCTTTCGGGGTGGGGGAGGGCAGCCCCTCTACCCCAAAGCACCCCCCATGTTGAGGACATGTGGCCTGGTATGGTTGGGGGTGGGGGACTGGGCGCTCGCTCGCCCCTCCCTTTCCTAGCCTGCCAAGTTGCATGCTTTGATAAATCTCTGGTATTCATTTTGGTAGAACCCACATAATTATTTATTTAATTTTTGGAGTGAGGTTTCCCTTAAAATCCATACCAGACCTGATGGGCATAGTATGGATTGGGGTGAACACCATGCTGATTTATCTTCAAATTTTATTGCTGGCAATTCTTTCGTTTACATTCAGTTAGGGATGCACCAATACCATTTCTGGGACCTGAGTGTCTCCCAGAAGACAGCAGGTGGGGGGGGGGGGGGACGGAAGGGGCGTAGATACCGGCGGCTGGCTCGGGTATCTATGCCCGGAAGTGAGAGCAAAATACCTGTATTAGACAGGTATCTGCTCCCCCCTGAAAGGTGCCTAATGTGAGACCGGAGGAGGGGAGGGTTCCGAAAAGTGAAAGTTCCATTTTTGGGTGGAACTCCACATAAAGACTAAAAAAGAACTTGCAGAGAAAGAAGAAATGTATCAAAAAACAATCAGAATAATTGAACAAGGAGTCGGAGCAATAGAAGTAAACGTTGCAACAACAAAAGAACTAGTAGCCGTGACGAAAGAAGAACTTGGGGTGACAGAGGAAATGAATTACGAACGCATAATAAGGGAACGAAAATTTGCAGCGATGGAAGGACCAGAAGAGGAGTAAGGGAGGCCGTACATTATACAATTTTCTACAACTAATGACTCATCAGCAGTCGGCGGGTTTCCCGCTGACAGCTGAATGAAAACCAAATAATTGCCAGCAATAAAATTTTAGGATAAAATAAATCAGCGTGGGGGTCCCCCCCAATCCAGACCAGGCCCTTAGGGTCTGGTATGGATTTTAAGGGGAACCTCACGCCAAAATTTAAAAAAAATGCTTTGGAGGCCCAGAATCCATATCAGACCTTTATCTGAGTATGCAGCCTGGTAGTCCAGGAAAGGGGGGGGAGGGGGACGAGTGAGCGTCCTTTCCCCCCTACCTCCTGAACCACACCAGGCCACATGCCCTCAACATGGGGGGTGCTTTGGGGTATGGGGCTCCCCTCCCCCAAAGTACCCTGTCTCCATCAACATGGGGACAAGGTGCTTTCGGGGTGGGGGAGGGGAGCCCCTCTACCCCAAAGCACCCCCCATGTTGAGGACATGTGGCCTGGTATGGTTGGGGGTGGGGGACTGGGCGCTCGCTCGCCCCTCCCTTTCCTAGCCTGCCAAGTTGCATGCTTTGATAAATCTCTGGTATTCATTTTGGTAGAACCCACATAATTATTTTTTTAATTTTTGGAGTGAGGTTTCCCTTAAAACCCATACCAGACCTGATGAGCATAGTATGGATTGGGGGGGACCCCATGCTGATTTATCTTCAAATTTTATTGCTGGCAATTCTTTTGTTTACATTCAGTTAGGGATGCACCATTACCATTTTTTAACACCAAGTACCAATACTTTTTCTCACCGATACCAATTACTGATACCTATCGCCTAGGAAGAGTAGGTAGAGGGGTGGTTTGGTGGACAGTATTTTGGGGACTTTGTGTTTTACATTGTTTGGGGACATTGGGCCGGTGATCAGTGTGTAAAAAGCTGTAAAAAAACAGCTCATAATCACTGATCACCGGCCGGCTGCAGAGATCCACGGATGTTGTCAGTGAGGAGAGGAGAGCCGATCTCCTAGCAACCAGCTCTCTATTTACATCACATGACGGCTGTGTCAATCACAGAGCCCTCCTGCCGATCAGAGATGCGCCGTGTCCGGGTGACACAAGCGCATCGGGATCGCGCCACGAACGGCTTGCTATGGGTGGCAGATGCAGAAGAGGAGGAGCTGAGAGTGCCAGTCGGTGACCCCAGAAGAGGAGATCTTTAGGCTGAAGATGTTTGCTCAGATGGACAGAGCATGCGATTCCTTCATCCTCAAATCGGGAGGACTGAGATTTTTTGACCAAGGGCAAGATGAACTCCAAATTGCTCCATGCTTTAGATAGATGTACACACACACACAACCAAATTAGGAGAGAGTAGATCGCACACACAGATTATAGGATGAGGCCGTACTACAAACATACATCCAACATTAGAAAAAGGATGACTAGCATCCAGTAGGGTAGCTTAGTGTAGTTAGTGTAGGTCCTGCCCTAGAAGAGTCTACCTTGCCGTGGTGGGCAGGCTTGGAATCTCTTGGTCAAAAGTGTGTCAGGGAATGGGGCGATCACTAGATCTTCACTTCTGGCCAATTGATTCTACCAAAGGACTCTTGGTTTAATCCGAGTATATAAAGTTGGAAAAGGAAAAAAAATGTGTACAGGTCCATAATTATACTTTCATAAACACACAATAAAAATTTGTTATATTTACATTTGAATTGCTTCCTCTTTTATTTAATCCTTTCATGACCGGGGTGGGGGGGGAGGGGGTCATTACCAATTGGATGCACAGGCCACATTTGCAAGGCTGGAAGGGGCTCTATGGCTACTTCTTCCACTTCTGGTGAGTGTAGGGATGTGTAATAGGCGTTTATGTATTAACATTAGGGGTGCGCATCTTCACTGGTCTCACCATTCAATTTGATTATCTTGTCCACGATTCGATTAGATTCGGCGATGCACCACGATTAATACCCAAGTGCCCATGGTTTTCAACTTTTCATCAAAAAATTAATTCAAGCAGTCAGAAATTGAAGAAATATATTTATTTTTATCTGCTATTTAAAAAAAAAATTACACAATGTTTGTGAAAAGATCACTAAGACAAGACATAAACCAATAATGAAATATAAATAAAATCACATTTTTGAATTAAAAAATAAGACAACAGTAAAGTTGACCAATTTTTTTTATTTATATTGTGAAAGATAATGTTACGTAAAGTAAATTGATACCCAACATGTCACGCTTCAAAGTTGCGCCCGCTCGTGGAATGGCGACAAACTTTTACCCTTAAAAATCTCCATAGGTGACGTTTAAAAAAATTCTACAGGTTGCATGTTTTGAGTTACAGAGGAGTTCTAGGGCTAGAATTATTTCTCTCGCTCTAACGATCACGGCGATACCTCACATGTGTGGTTTGAATACCGTTTTCATATGCGGGCGCTGCTCACGTATGCGCTCGCTTCTGCGCGCGAGCTCATCGGGACGGGGCGCTTTAAAAAATGTATTTATTTTTTCCTTTTTATTTTACTTTACTTTATTTATTTTTACACTGTTTTAAAAAAATAAATAAAATTTGGGTCACTTTTATCCCTATTACAAGGAAAGTAAACATCCCTTGTAATAGAAAAAAGCATGACAGGACCTCTTAAATATGAGATCTGGGGGTCAAAAAGACCTCACATCTCATATTTACACTAAAATGCACAAAAAAAAATAAATAAAAATGATGTCATTCTAAAAAAAAAACAAAAAAAAGTCCCTTTAAGACCTATGGGCGGAAGTGATGTTTTGACGTCGCTTCCGCCCTGCTATGGTATGGAGACGGGTGGGGGCCATCTTCCCCTCACTCGTCTCCATACCTAGCACGAGAGAGGACAGGATCGCCGCCGCCGGCTCCGGTAAGCGGCGGAGGGCACTGGAGAGCGGCGGGAGGGGGGTGGCCCCCTCTCCCGCCTCCGATAAAAGTGATCTTGCAGCGTATCCGCCGCAGAGACCACTTTTATCTTGTAGTGGACCACCCGCTGAAGAAGAGGATACCGGGGGGTTATGGTAGTTAGCTGCAGCCATAACAACGGTATTCCTCTTCAAACAGCCGACGTAAAACTGGTGCCCAGCACAGCGCAGTGGATGGAGTGGTGGGTCTGGGATGGTGAATCCCAGTGATAGATGCTGTGCCCGGGTCTCGGTGACTGACATGGAGCAGCGGGTGCAAGTGCAGAGGATGGCTGGCTGTGTGGATCCCTCCAGTGTGTCCCGGGTCCCTCCCTCGCGATACCAACTCACCCCCACCCACACCCTCAAGTGGATGTGCTGCAGGAAGAGATTGGCTACACTGCTGGCTACCCCAATCGTGATTACCAGCTAACCCTCTAACCCTGCCAGGCTATCTGGGGTCCCCTCTGACACAGCCCCATAGCATTATTATACCAGCCCAACATCATAACGTCATTATTTCCTTGTTCATGAAAGGGAAAACCATGCATTTTAAAGCATATTTGAAGAGTGTATTATATTATATTTTATATATATATATATATATATATATATATATATATATATATATAGCCCTATGTGCTTTTATATCTGTCTTATATATAATGAAATTCCAGTTAAAGTGGTAAAATTGGTCCATCATCAAGGGGCACTCCAGGAACATGGGGGGGGTACTCTGGTTTCCAGAGACCACATTCCACAGAAAGAAGGGGGGGTTTACTGATATATGGGGGAAACCTTTATATCAGTGCCCCCTTATATTATTGTATTCACTCCCCCCCTTACATAAGTGACCTTGCCTGGCAGCGCTGTCACTGACCTCCTCTCAGGTGCACTGTGCAGGGCTCAGTCAGTTGGCTCCAAGTTGGTGGCTCTGGTTTTCTATAGTCTCCTCTCCAGTCCACACACGTCTGACTTCTCCCATGACCCCCATCCTGGCGGCACTCCCACTCTTCACTCCTCTCCAGACTCCCCCTCAGAGACTGCAGTCCTGATATAAGACAAGAGATGGTCAGAGGTTGCAAACATATTACAAGAGATGGCTAGAGACTGAGGACAGGATACAAGAGATGATCAGAGGCTGCAGGCATGATACCAATTGTGCACACCAAATGCAGCCTCAATTGTGCCCATCAATTACAGCCTCACCATTTCCTGGATCACACACAGCGGCCGATGTATGCCACGGAGCTGGGTCTGTGTGTGTAAGGCGGCGCTGTAACAAGGTCCCGCCCCCCTAGACCGGCTCGTGTGATAGGCGGAACACTGAATCAATCAGTGTTCCATCTAGAAGACTATCACACGAGCCGGTCTAGGGGGGGCAGGACCTTGTTACAGCGCCGCCTTACACACACAGACCCAGCCCCGTGACATACGAGAGGAGGAGCCGGTGTTCTGTCAATATCTCCAACTCATCAGAAACTCCAACCACGTCACTTCCGGTTAATTTAAAACCAGCAGTAATTGGAGTTTTTAACGAATTGGTGGTTGGACACAACACTGGCAACCAAATGGAGTCTGGTGCAGGATATTATGAACAGAGATTCTTACTCCGCTCCGATATTAGCCAACAAAATGGCCCCCTCCGAGGCGGCGACAACTTTGTTCTCAGCCGCTGTGCTGTCAAAACAGCTCAGTCCTCCTATACCGGACTCTATTCGGTTGTCGGTGTTGTGTCCAACCACCAATTCGTCACAATCTCCGATTTACTAAGGTTTTCAATAAACCGGAAGTGACGCGGTTGGAGTTTCTGATGGGTTGGAGATATTGACAGAACACATTGACAGAGGGAAGGAGGGGAGCGCTGCAGCCGCCGCTTAAAGGCCAGTCCGGCCCTGGTATGGACCATCCATAGGATAAACAATCCTTCTCTGGTTTTTGTACCTGCTTCCACATCACCATAAGATACCCCATACTTCTTAGTATGGAGGACCATGGGACTTCTTCTCTTGGCTCCCACAATGCTTAAAAAGAAAACTTCACTCTTCCTGAAGTTGTCCATTAAGATCCCCCACCCTAGTGAGATTAGCCTGGTAAAATTAGTGACCTTCTGCAAGCTAAACATCCTGGCTGGGTCCTCTTTCTAGTGCACACACGGGCCACTGTGCCATTCATTCCCATGGATGATCCTTACATATGGTAGGCTCCAACCATCTAACAGAGTATGGACCATCCATAGGAAGAGAAGTCATTCTCTGGTTCTTGCAGCTGCTTCCACATCACTCTGCCAGCACCAGATCCCCATAACATACCCCATACTTCCTAGTATGAAGGAGCATGTGACTTTCTCTCTTGGCCCCCACAATGCTTAAAGGGCAACTTCATTCTTTGTGAAGTTGCCCTTTAGGCCGGGTTCACACCAATGGGAATCGGATGAAGGTTCCCCGCATCAAATTCACAATAGCAGGAGATTTTGACCGGCTCTCTATGGAGCCGGTTCACATATCTCCACTGTGGAGATATTTTTGCACAGGAGCCCTGTGCGTCTTTTGGTCCATTTCAGGTCCAAATTCAAACAAAAATTTGTGCTGAAATCGCACCTGAATTGGCGAACCAGGATGCACCGGACCCCTGCTGGGAGCCGCATGCGGCGATTGTGTGAACCCAGCCTCAAGCAAACTCCCCCCCAACCCCTATGAGGTCAACCTGGTAAAATAAGTGACCATCTGCAAGCTAAACATCCCAGCCGGGTCCTCTTTCTAGTGCACACATGGGCCACTGCGCCATTTATTCCCATGGATGATCCTTACATATGGTAGGCTCCAACCTTCTAGCAGAGTATGGACCATCCATACGGCGGCAGGTCGGCACATTCCTGCAAATCGCCATAGGTGTACATCGGCTCCTTTAAGGACCTGTTGCAGATGCGCCTGCTTTACAGCCGGGGACCCGATGTGCGTGGCTGGCGGCCGCGATGTCTGCCGGCCACCCGCGGGGTTTGCGGGAACAAGAGCCAGAACGGGGATCTGTCAATGTAAACAAACAGATCCCCGTTCTGTCAGGGGAGTTAGAGAGTGATCTGCTGTCCCTAGTGATTAGAAACAGCGATCTCTCCCCTCCTCTAGTCAGTCCCATCCCCCATACAGTTAGAAACACCTCCCAGGGAACACTTAACCCCTTGATTGCCCCCTAGTGTTAACTCCTTCGCTGCCGGTGACATTTATACAGTAATCAGTGACTATTTTTAGCTCTGATCGCTGTATAAATGTCAATGGTCCCAAAAAAATGTCAACAGTGTCCGATCTGTCCGCCGCAATGTCGTAGTCTCGCTAAAAATTGCAGATCACCGACATAACTAGTATAAAAAAAAAAATTATAAAAATGCCATGAATATATCCCCTATTTTGTAGACGCTATAACTTTTGCGCAAATTAATCAATATACGCTTATTTGGATTTTTTTTAACCAAAAATATGTAGAAGAATATATATCGGCCTAAACTAAGGAAGAAATTAGTTTTTTCTCATTTTTAGGGGGAATATTTATTATAGCAGGAAGTAAAAAAACCTTTTTTTTTTTTTTCAAAATTGTCGCTCTTTTTTTGTTTCTAGCGCAAAAAATAAAAACCGCAGAGGTGATCAAATGCCACCAAAAGAAAGCTCTATTTGTGGGGAAAAAAGGACGTTAATTTTGTTTGGGTACAACGTCGCACGACCGTGCAATTGTCAGTTAAAGCGACGCACTGCAGAATTGAAAAAATGGCCTGGTCATTAACGGTGAAAATCTTCTGGTCTGTAGGTGGTTAAAGTGATTGTAAAGGCTCAGTTTCTTTTTTAATAACAAACCTGTTATACTTACCTTCTCTGTGCAGTTGGATTTGCACAGAGAAGCCCCAATCCTCCTCTTCTCAGGTCCCTTGCTGGCGCTCCTGGCCCCTCCCTCCTGTCGAGTGCCCCCCTCAGCCAACAGCTTTCTATGGGGGGGCACCCGAACCGAGGCAGACCTCTGTGTATCCATTCAGACACGGAGCACAGACCTGACCCCGCCCCCCCTCTCCCCTGATTAGCTGACTTTAATTGATAGCCTCGGGAGCCAATGGCGCCGCTGCTGTGTCTCAGCCAATCAGGAGGAGTGTCCTGGACAGCATAGAGATTCGTGGACATCGCTGGAGAGAGAGAGATGGGGCTCAGGTAAGTAATTAGGGGGGCTGCTATACACAGGCGGCTTTTTATCTTAATGCACCTTCTGCCTTTACAACTCCTTTAATTCTGAAATTGAAATGTCATTTGACTTCTTGTATCGATGGAATGATTGGATGACTCTGGGTTCACCACACACCAGAACACATCATCCTCGCCAATCAGGGAACGCCGCCGGTACGGGGTGAAGTCGGTCTACACAGCTATCTCCAGCAGAGGAAATAATAGGATGTTCTGTGTCTCTCCCTCTATAATATACGGTTCAGCGGGACTGAAGAGTCACTTTAGCGCTCAGCGAGTCATTTACTATGGAGACGCTTCTGCAGATTCCATATTTTTTTGCGCCGCGGTGTCCGGGCGAATATCAGTGTTTTATCGGCACTGCTCCCCGCTGGGGCCGCCTGCGGACAACGTTGGAGATTCAGAAGCGCGCAATACAGACCATGAATGTGCGCGGTGCGGCAGAGAGACAATTTAGCGGCACGGCTTGTCCTCGTCAGAATATAAAACTCGGGAGGAAAGCAGGAGGCCGTCTCAGAAGAACAAAACCAGATAATGGCGGCTACGAGGGTTTAAGGGGGAAATCGCTTGTCGGCGCTCTGCGGCTTCTGAGGATCGGAGGGGTGAACTGCCATCATTATGGGACCACAAAGGCCAGTTCATTGGATTTTAGTTCTCAGCAAGAAGCTTTCCCAACACTGAAATAAAGGGATTATAATGTGTTACGGGAACCCGTCATCTACTTAAAGTGAAAATACTGAAAACCAAAGTATTTCAAATGTGCCAGAAAATGTGACTTCTCCTGGAGGAGACCATTCCCCGGCACAACCCCCGACCCTTCTTCTAGAGCACAGCCCTTACCCCTTCTTCTAGAGCACAGCCCTTACCCCTTCTTCTAGAGCACAGCCCTCACCCCCTTCTTCTAGAGCACAGCCCTCACCCCCTTCTTCTAGAGCACAGCCCTCACCCCTTCTTCTAGAGCACAGCCCTCACCCCCTTCTTCTAGAGCACAGCCCTCACCCCCCTTCTTCTAGAGCACAGCCCTCAACCCTTCTCCTGGAGCACAGCCCTCACCCCTTCTCCTAGAGCACAGCCCTCACCCCTTCTCCTACAGCACAGCCCTCACCCCTTCTTCTACAGCACAGCCCTCACCCCTTCTTCTACAGCACAGCCCTCACCCCTTCTTCTACAGCACAGCCCTCACCCCTTCTTCTACAGCACAGCCCTCACCCCTTCTTCTACAGCACAGCCCTCACCCCTTCTTCTACAGCACAGCCCTCACCCCTTCTTCTACAGCACAGCCCTCACCCCTTCTTCTAGAGCACAGCCCTCACCCCTTCTTCTAGAGCACAGCCCTCAGCCCCTTCTTCTAGAACACAGCCCTCACCCCCTTCTGGGAGAGTCTTCATTCATCTGCAGAGAAAAGTAATCAGCTTTGTTCTTCATATGATGTCAGTTAGCCACCTCCTGCCCGCCGTATTGTAGTATGACAGGGGCACCACTGAGCTCAATGATGCGGCTCTTTACCTATGTGATCAGCTGTGTCCAATCAGCATTTCTCTCCTCACACTGACAGAGTGAGAGCAGAGGAGAGCCGATCTATGGCATTTTTCACAGGGGAAACCTGTAAAGGTAATCAGGGCACTGATCATCAGTGCAGCCCCATCAGTGCTGCCTATCAGTGCCGCCTATCAGTGCCCATCAGTGCTACATATCAGTGCCACCTCATCAGTGCTGCCTATCAGTGTCGCCCATCTGTGCTCATCAATGCCACCTATTAGTGCTTATCAGTGCCACCGATCAGTGCCGCCTATCAGTGCTACATATCAGCGCCAACTCATCAGTGCCCATCAGTGCTACCTCATCAGTGCCGCCTATCTGTGCTCATCAATGCCACCTATTAGTGCTCATCAGTGCCGCCAATCAGTGCCATCCATCAATGCAGCCTATCAGTGCTACATATAAGTGCCAATCAGTGCTACATATCAGGGCCACCTATCAGTGCTACATTATCAGTGCCACCTATCAGTGCTACCGCATCAGTGCCGCCTATCAGTGCTACCGCATCAGTGCCGCCTATCAGTGCTACCGCATCAGTGCACCTATCAGTGCCGCCGCATCAGTGCAGCCTATCAGTGCTACCGCATCAGTGCCGCCTATCAGTGCTACCGCATCAGTGCAGCCTATCAGTGCTACCGCATCAGTGCGCCTATCAGTGCCGCCGCATCAGTGCAGCCTATCAGTGCCACCTATCAGTGCTACCTCATCAGTGTCGCCTATCAGTGCCCATCAAGTGCTACATATCAGTGCTGCCTCATCAGAGCAAATCAGTGAAGGAGAAAAATTACTTATTTACAAAATCTTATAACAGAAACTAACAACTAAAACATTTTTTTTTTCAAAATTTTCATTTTTTTTTTCAAAATTTTCATTTTTTTTTCTTGTTTTTTTAGCAAAAAATAAATAACCCTAGTGGTGATTAAATACCACCAAAAGAAAGTTCTGCCTGTCTCAAAAACTGAAAGCATTTTTTTTCTTCATTTAATAAAAATGTGGTTATAGTTAACCCCTATTGTACCATAATCAGCACTAAAGAACCTATTCCCCTTCTCCCCCACAAAAATAAATAAATAATCAGGAAATGAATAGTTACTTTTTTTTTGCTTTTACTTGTTTTGTTCTTTTTTTTTTCATTTTATTTTTTTCCTGATGCATCAAGAAAGTGTGCAAAAAAAATATATAAAAGTTACTCAATTTATAAATAACTTTGCTTTGTACAGGAGTATAATGTGTGGGTCATATTAACTACTTCCAGTTTGTTGAATTGCATGTCAAATTGACGCCTATTGCCAGCAACATCAAAAATTGATGCGACGTCGACTTTGCGGCGCCGTACCGATTCCCAAAAAGTAGTTCCTGCACTACTTTTTGAGATTTTTCGGGGGGGGGGGTTTCAATAGACATCTATACAGGAACCCGCACAGAAGTCTCTGAAATCGCTCCCGAAGTCGGACTGAAATGCGAGTTTGAAATCGTGCGAGTTCAGCTGAACCCAGGCTTAATATCACCAAACAAAAGCCTTTATTGTACTAAAAAAATTAATAAAAAATCTCTGTATTACAACAAGAGGAACTTCGGAGTTGTTTTTAAGTCAGCGGGTACAAATACTGTAGCTGCTGAGTTTTAAAAGGTATTTACCAGAGCCAGGGATACAGCGCCAGCTTTCTGCAGACGGCTCTTACCTGTGCAGGTCTCCGGCACCACCATCTTGAATATGGGAGCCAGCTTTGGCTTTCCTG
Organism: Aquarana catesbeiana; assembly: GCF_042186555.1. Lineage (NCBI taxonomy): Eukaryota > Metazoa > Chordata > Amphibia > Anura > Ranidae > Aquarana > Aquarana catesbeiana. The sequence goes on from NC_133333.1 coordinate 255,950,996, forward strand.
AGGAACCACAGCGGTCTCCCTAGTGCCTGCAAGGTATTTCTATTCTCTTATTTTCACTACTATATTTTATTTTTATTGTTTTTTGGTTTGCATTGTATTTGTCCTATGTTGGCATATGGATTTTTTTTTTTTCCCCCACTGGTTTTCTGTGTCCATCTGTGGCTCGACTTCTCCCTTTTGAACAGACAAGCGATTTTTAATCTAAATATGTAAAATGTATGTTATGGCTACCAGATACCAGAAAAGGGACTTCATCCTTGCCTGGGCGAGGATTGCGGAAGTGGGCACCAAAAAAAAAAAAGGTACTCAGCCCCCCCCCCCCCCCCCAAAAAGAAAAAAAAAAACACAAGCCTGCTCCTCAGTTACATGATGGGGTGAGGGGGGAGATACTGTTTGGATGGTCAGCAGGTTCTCAGCTCTGGCCGGCATGCTCTGCACTCACCTGTCAGGATGTTTTCGGCCAGGACGTTCACCGAGTGCTTTGACGTGTAGGTGATTTCCGCACTGACGTGACCCACTTCTCCGATACACATGGGTGACAGGAAGTCTGTGCGCTTCACACGAGCCAACGCCGCCACGCATTTCTGCTAGAAGAGAGCAGAGAAAAGGTCAGACAAGGGAAAAAAAAAATAACAGCAGAAAGAGCAATCAGGACTGGAAAAGTGCAATAACTCCATCATACCGTCCAATCACAGCTCAGCTTGGGTTACTGCATATTGCACATTCACGATGCCCTTAACCACGTGAAGGCCCGGTGTTCTGCCGAGAAAGTTCCCCTCGGCGGATAAGGACCCCCCTGTACTGCGCTTGCGCAGTACGAGCCGCCGGAAATAGCCGAAGCTGAATAGCTGTAAGGCAGTTGTACACGGCGCCTGTAACAGGGCCCCTTGCGGGCTTGCTACGCTCGCCACCCTTCAGGCACGTCCTCGCTTCGCTTGGCACTTTTTTATTCTACCTCTATGTCCACTTGGATGGCGGAGCTTGAACCTGGACTCAGGGCGCAGGCGCCGTGTACAGCTCACTCAAGGTTTTCAGCTTCGGCTATTTTCGGCGGCTCCATAGTCGTTCGTACTGCGCAAGCACTGCGCCTGCGCAGTGCAGGGGGGTCCTTATCCACCGGGGGAACTTTCTCGGCAAGACACCGGCCTTTTCTGACACTTTTTGTTTAAACCAGTATCTTTTTTGCTAGAAAATTACTTAGAACCCCCAAACATACTTATATATATATATATATATATATATATATATATATATATATATATACAGAGCTTTTTTTCAGCCGGAACCTCTGGCAGCCCTCTCCTCTTCGACCTGACATGTAAACTCATAGCCAGTAGAGGAAGTTTTATTGCACAGCTCACTTCCTCTACTGGCTTTTCTGTGTTATTTACTTGGCATCTATTATAATTTACCAACTTGGGTATTGTGTTTTTGTGCATTAAAATTCATTAAAGTGGAACTTCACTCTATAAACAGTGACTATTCTTAATCCTTATGCTGCTAGCATTAGTAAATAGATAGGGAAGTATATCAGATTTACTTGTTTTGTTTTAATCTTTTTTTTTAATATATTTCTTTAACCTCCTCCCGCCCGCACTATAGCCGAAAAATGGCTACAGCGCAGGCCTTAATTGCTGGGAAGGCGTCCATGTACGTCCTCCACAGCATGCGCTGTCTGGGTGCCCCTGTGTGGCATGTGCAGAGCGCTCTGTTATCACAGAGTCAAGGAGACTCGGCTGATCACAGATTGGAATAAGGGGTCGGTTCCGATCCCTTACCACGTGATAAGCTGTCAGCCAATGACAGCTGATCACGTGATGTAAACATAAGATCGATAATCAGCTTTTTTTTCCCCTCATGCTGACAGCATGAGGAGAAAAAAACTGCTGATCACCAGCTTGTGTTGCCGCTGCCTCATCTGTGCCCACCAGTGCTGCCAATTAGTACCCGCCAGTGCCACCTATCAATGCCCATCAGTGCTGCCAATCAGTGCCTCATTATCAGTGCCACCTATCAGTGTCACCTACCCGTGCCCATCAGTGCAGCCTATCAGTACCGCCTCATCAGCGCACATCAGTGAAGGAGAAAAATTACCTAGATAAAAAGGAGGAATTTTGTGGGACTTTAAGACCCCTTTCACACTGGGGCGGTTTGCAGGCGGTATTGCGTTAAAAATACCGCCTGCAAACCGCCCCTAAACAGCCTCCGCTGTTTGTTCAGTGTGAAAGCCCGAGGGCTTTCACACTGAAGCGGTGCGCTGGCAGGACGGTGAAAAAAGTCCTGCAAACCGCTTCTTTGGAGCGGTGAAGGAGCGGTGTATTCACCGCTCCTTCACCGCTGCTGCCCATTGAAATCAATGGGACAGCGCGGCTATAGCCGCACTGTACGAGTGATTTTAACCCTTTTTCGGCCGCCAGCGGGGGTTAAAACCGCACCGCTAGCGGCCGAATACAGCTGCAAGAACGACGGTACAGCAGCGCTAAAAATAGCGCTGTTGTACCGCCGACGCCCCCACTGCCCCAGTGTGAAAGGGGCCTTAATGAGGGTACGCCATGTGGAGAGAAAGTGATAACATAAAAATGAAAGTACAGTACATGATTTATTTCTTACAATTTAAAATACATATCAGATATTTTGTATCAAATAGATAGGTAGTCACCAAACTTACACTAAATATGCTGCTCATAGCGTGCAATACAAATGTAAAGTAGACATGGCAAATATACATGGTATAATACATCAATTGAAATAAAAATATAATAAAGACAAGTAACTGTTGGCATCTAGTGGCACTCTACGCGTTTCCTGGCGTTACAGCCATTCATCAGGAGTGTTATCAGGTATTGTACTAGAAAGGAAAAAACAGGGATTAATGATAGTACCCTTAGAATAAGGGGGGGGGGGGATTAAGTCCCAACAAGGTGGAGATAGATTGGGATACTTACTAACAACCTCAAGGCCAAGTCCGGTATCAGCCAAGGAAGACGGGGCACGAGGCATGATGTCTCCCCCGGGGTTGAAACGGGGAAACCCTCCAAGGAAGGAGAACAGCGCCCGAAGCCCAGCATAGTGGTCACAGCATGATCCAATAGGCTATGTGTTTCCCCGTTTCAACCCCGGGGGAGACATCATGTTTCGTGCCCCCGTCTTCCTTGGCTGATACCGGACTTGGCCTTGAGGTTGTTAGTAAGTATCCCAATCTATCTTCACCTTGTTGGGACTTAATTCCCATCCCCCCCCCCTTATTCTAAGGGTGCTATCATTAATCCCTGTTTTTTCCTTCCTAGTACAATACCTGATAACACTCCTGATGAATGGCTGTAACGCCAGGAAACGCGTAGAGTGCCACTAGATGCCAACAGTTACTTGTCTTTATTACATTTGTCTTTCAATCGATTTATTATACCATGTATATTTGCCATGTCTACTTTACATTTGTATTGCATGCTATGAGCAGCATATTTAGTGTAAGAATGGGGACTACTTGATACAAAATATCTGATATGTATTCTAAATTGTAAGAAATAAATCATGTACTGTACTTTCATTTTTATGTTATCACTTTCTCTCCACATGGCGTACCCTCATTTACCCTCATTCCCACAAAATTCCTCCTTTTTATCTACTAAATCAGGGATGGAGGCCGCCATGTGTTTCATATAGAGTGTGTCAGGTCACCTCCATTTACTGTATAGAGAAAAATTACCTGTTTGCAAAATTTTGTAACAAAAACTGTTTTTTTCCCCCAAAAATTCTTTTTTTGTTTTTTTAGCAAAAAATAAAAACCCCAGTGGTGATTAAATACCACCAAAAGAAAGCTCTATTTGTGGGGGGGGGATTATAAAAAAAACTCCATATGGGTACAATGTTGCATGACCGCGCAATTGTCATTCAAAGAGCGACAGCGCTGAAAGCTGAAAATTGGCCTGGGCAGGAAGAGGGGGTAAGCAAGTGGTTAATTTCTTGCTTATTTCTGGCCTAGGCAAATGATGTCACACATCCCAGGAGTCTTCAGGAGGGGTTTTCTCAGCTAAGCACACTCTCCTGCATGCAAGCCTGAGCTAAGGGCAGATGGATTCCAGGAAGTAAAGGTTACATGAATCACCTGCCCTTATTCAAGATGGCCATGGCCAGAAATGCTAGGGGGTGTTCTCAAAGTGGTTTCTCAACAGAATAAAGCATGGAGACATGAATGGATGGGGGAGTTTGCTTGAAATATTAAAAATGAAATAAATAGTGTTTGTAGTGCTCAGATACAATGTAGTTCTGCATTAAAGTGTATTGTTTTACAGAGGTTGTCACAAGAAATTCTCCAAAGTTTGGGACATAGGGCTTGATTCGCCCTCCACTAATTCCTCGAGGGAGACAAATCCTTATGCCCCGTACACACGATCGGATTGTTGGCCAACAAAACTGTGGACTTTTGTCCGAAGGACGTTGGCTCAAACTTGTCTTGCATACACACGGTCACACAAATGTTGGCCAACAATTACGAACGTAGTGACTTACTAGATGTACTACGTGGTTTTTCAGCTCTTTGGCGCCACCCTTTGGGCTCCTTCTGCTAATTTCGTGCTAGCAGAAGTTTGGTGAGTGTTGATTTGCGCTTTTCTTTTCGCGTTTTTCATTTAGCGCTTTTTAGTTCGTTTCTGAACGGCCGTTTTGTCAATCAGCCATGTTGCGGAATCGGAGGACATAGCGTGTTATTTATTATTGGCCTTGGAGTTATTGCTTTGACATTATTTTTCGGTAGAATAATGATTTGATTTGGTATATTTTCTATATTTTTGGATGCATAGAATGCACTTTTTGGTTAAAGTGGAAGTAAACCCTCCTATCGTGTTCAGTCAAGGAAGCTGCCATCTTGGCCTCTGTTTAACCGCTTCCCGACCGGCGCACGCCGATGTACGTCGGCAGAGCGGCACGGCTGGGCAAATGGGCGTACCTGTACGTCCATTTGAATTTCCCGCCGTGCCAGTGCGTGCACGTCGGCCGGGAGCTCCGTGAGTCGGGTCGCGGGTCCCGCGGACTCGATCGCCGCGGGCATACCCGCGATCGCCTCACGGAGCGGATGAACGGGGAGATGCCGTTGTAAACAGCATCTACCCGTTCTGCCTAGTGACAAGTGTCACTCGATCTCTGCTCCCTGTCATCAGAGCAGAGATCAGTGACGTCACCCACACAGCCCATCCCCCTACAGTTAGTAATCACTCCCTAGGACACACTTAACCCCTCCCCGCCCCCTAGTGGTTAACCCCTTCACTGCCAGTGTCATTTACACAGTAATCAGTGCATTTTTAATCGCACTGATCGCTGTATAAATGACAATGGTCCCAAAAATATGTCAAAAATGTCCGACATGTCCGCCATAACGTCGCAGTCACAATAAAAATCGCTGATCGCCGCCATTACTAGTAAAAAAAAAAATTATTAATAAAAATGCCATAAAACTATCACCTATTTAGTAAACACTATAACGTTTGCGCAAACCAATTAATAAACGCTTATTGCGATTTTTTTTACCAAAAATATGTAGAAGAATACGTATCGGCCTAAACTTAAGAAAAAAAAAGTTTTTTTATATATTTTTGGGGGATATTTATTATAGCAAAATGTAAAAAATAATGCGTTTTTTTCAAAATTGTCGCTCTTATTTTGTTTATAGCGCAAAAAATAAAAATCGCAGAGGTGATCAATTACCACCAAAAGAAAGCTCTATTTGTGGGAAAAAAAGGACGTAAATTTTGTTTGGGAGCCACGTCGCACGACCGCACAATTGTCAGTTAAAGCGACGCAGTGCCGAATCGCAAAAAACGCTCTGGTCAGGAAGGGGGTAAATCCTTCCGGGGCTGAAGTGGTTAATCTACAACTGCCGTGATGCTGCACATGTGATCAGTTATGACACCAGCCCTTGGATGGTTTGACAGTTTGTTTGAGAGCACAACCAATGGGAGTGTTACATTTCCAGCACTTGCCGGAAATGTAACTGTTTTTTGAAACTGTTAATGGATGGGTTTACTTCCGCTTTAAGTTCTATTGGCAGATAACATGTCTAATTTTATTTGTTTTCTTTTTTTTTAATGCACAATAAAAAAAATTGTGGAGAATAATAATTGGCTATGTGTTTTACTTCCAATGACAGTTTGGGAGTCGGCAGTTACATTTTATAAAATACAATGTAAAATGAACAAGGGACACCAACATCTTTGTTCTTAAAAACTACAGGATACAACAAAACTACAGGATACAACAAAACTACAGGATACAACAACTACACGATCCAACATTGTTCCGCGGAAAATTCGACAACAATTGTACATACGGCCGGATTTTCCGCCAACAGCCTGTCATCACACATTTCCCGTCGGAAAATCCGATCGTGTGTACGAGGCATTTGAACATGTCAAATGACCATATAAAACATTACTATAATACCTGGAATGCCTGGATTACATTTAAATATTCAGTGGACTATGATCGCCTTACGGGCACTTGAGTTGGACCTAGATTTAATCTACTGAGGTGACTATTGCAATGTCTGTCCATTAAGATACCTGTTTAAAAACACTCTTGAGTATGTTTTTTTCTATGTCCTACATCTCCATTATATTAGAAGTCTTTTGACGTTCTATTCAGTCAAATGAGAATTGTATATAGTGCACCTTATTTTATTTTATTTCATCCTTTTATGTTTACACACCTTTACCGATTTCTTGTAATTCTCATATTTTTGATTATTTTATATATACATTACTATATAAAAAAATAAATAAATAAATAAATAAATAAATAAATATATATATATATATATATATATAGAGTTCAGTTGCCCCCATCAGAGTACACATACAGTACAGCTGCCCCATGTCCTGAATAGGGGGTCTTTACTGAGTGTATTGAAGGGGGGAGAGGGATTCAGGGCTGTGGGGGAAGCAATAATTTAGGATACAGGGGTTGCTAACTTTGATTTTTTTTTTTTTTTCCAGCTAAGCTGATAGGGGGTCCAAATGCCATGACAATGATATTATAATAATATATTATACCTGTCCCGTACTAACAATTGGGACCCAGGACTCCCGGTTCCAGGTCATCACCTGATCACTGTGATAGCCTTTGATTGGCTATCTTAGTGATCAGTCACGGTGCAGCCCGCCCCTTTGTTTACTTCCACTTCCAAATAGAAGAAGATACATTGAGGTTGATTTACTAAAGGCAACTCCACTTTGCATTGCAAGTGCACTTGGAAGTGCAGTCGCTTTCGATCTGAGGGGGAAGATCTGAAATGAGGGGAAGCTCTGCTCATTTTATCATCCAATCATGTACAAGCAACAATGCTATTTTTTATTTTGCTTGCATGTCCCCCTCAGATCTACAGCTAATGCACTTGTAGTGCAAAGTGGATTTGCCTTTAGTAAATAACAAACCCCCCTGTGTCGTATCGTTCTGTCCTTGCAGGAAAGGAAGATATAAAACAAACAGAAGTGTATAAAAAAAAGCTAGATCTAGGTCAGTGCCAGGGTAAGTGTTAGGGTCAAAGGTCAGAGTCAGAGCATTTTTGGTAGGATTTTTTTTTTTTAACCACTTCAGCTCCGGAAGGTTTTACTCCCTTCCTGAAAAGGCAATGTTTTGTGATACAAAATTGCAATGTGTTGCTTTAACTGACAATTGCGTGTGACGTTGTACCCAAATAAAATTGATGTCCTTTTTTTCCCCACAAATAAAGCTTTCTTTAGATGGTATTTGATCACCTCTACATTTTTTTTTTTGTTTTCGCTATAAACAAAAAAGACTGACAATTTTGAAAAAAAACAAGACAATATTTTTTTTACTTTCTGCTATAAAAAACATCCAATAAAAAATGTAAAAAAAAAAAAATTTCTTCATCAATTGAGGCCAATATTTATTCTTCTACATGTTTTGGTAAAAAAAAAAAAAAAAAAAATCCCAATAAGCGTATATTGATTGGTTTGCGCAAAAGTTATAGCGGCTGCAAACTGTGGGATATTTTGAAGGAATTTTTTTTTACTAGCATTGGCGGTGATCATCAATTTTTAGCGGGACTGCGACATTGCAGGAGACAAATCTGACACTAAGTGACACTTTTTGGGGACCAGTGACACCAATACAGTTATCAGTGCTAACTAGAAAATACATTTCCTGGGGAAAATGGGTGGGAATGCTGAATAGCATCTCCCTATCTGCTAGCTGCCTGAGTGAGAGACAGTGTGAGAGAACCCTTCAAACAAGGCTTAATAAATCCACAACAGTACATGCTATGGAAACAGCGACTTCACCGTTAGAGACACGCGGCCTTTGTGAACGTATCGGTATAAAATTTATGTTGATAAACTTAAAAATGTGGGCATGTCAGCGATTTAAAAAAGAAGTTGGCTGTGCATTTCACTGGGAAATGTGAAGAATTTTATACATCAAAACTTCCCCATCATATTGCCACCATCAAAACGGCCCCCATCAAATTTGCCCCATCAAAACGGCCCCCATCAAATTTGCCCCATCATATTGACCCATCAAATTTGTCCCATCATATTGCCACCATCAAAACGGCCCCCATTAAAACTGCCTCATCATATTGCCCCATCATATTTCCACCATCAAAACTGCCCCCATCATATTGCCACAGTCATAACTGCCCCATCATATTGCCACCATCAAAACTGCCCTCATCAAAACTGCCCCCATCAGAATTGGCCCATCAAAACGGCCCCATCATATTGCCACCATCAAAACTGCCCCATCAAATTGCCACCATCAAAACGGCCCCCATTATATTGCCCCATCAAAATTGTCCCATCATCTTGCCACAGTCATAACTGCCCCATCAAAATTGCCCCATCAAAACTGCCCCATCATATCGCCACCATCAAAACTGCCCCATCATATTGCCACCATCAAAACTGCCCCCATCATATTCCTCTATTATAAATCAGTACATGGTGTGTCTGTCCCCTCCCCCCGGGCTCTGTAATCAGAGCTGAGATGCTCCAGCCGCCGCCCCCACCGCCCATCACTGTGTATAACAGAAGCTTCGGTAACCATGGCAACAAAAGCCGGTAAAATGAAATTACCTGAAATGATCACTAAACTTAAACAGCTTTTTCACAAAAACTGTAAAATATGTCAAACTGAAAAGATATAGCCAGATAGCTGAATATTTTGTGAACATTTTAAAGTTTGTTTGGCATCTGTAGGTGAAAGTATGAAGGAGCTGAAACTTTTGGGAGCGGAAGAAGATTTTAAGGATTTGAAGCATGCTCCCATTGACTTCAATGTTAACCACTTTAGCCCCAGACCATTATGCTGCCTAATGACCAGAGGACTTTTTCCAATTTGGCACTGCGTCGCTTTAACTGCTAATTGCGCGGTCATGCAATGCTGTACCCAAACTAAATTTGCGTCCTTTTCTTCCCACAAATAGAGCTTTCTTTTGATGGCATTTGATCACCTCTGGCGTTTTTATTTTTTGCGCTATAAACGGAAAAAGACCGAGAATTTTGAAAAAAAATGATATTTTCTACTTTTTGTTATAAATAAAAAATCCAATAAACTCAATTTTAGTCATACATTTAGGCCAAAATGTATACGGCCACATGTCTTTGGTAAAAAAAATGTCAATAAGCGTATATTTATTGGTTTGCGCAAAAGTTATAGCGTCTACAAACTAGGGTACATTTTCTGGAATCTACACAGCTTTTAGTTTATGACTGCCTATGTCATTTCTTGAGGTGCTAAAATGGCAGGGCAGTACAAAACACCCCCAAATTACCCCATTTTGGAAAGTAGGCACCCCAAGGAAATTGCTGAAAGGCATGTTGAACCCATTGAATTTTTTTTTTTTTGTCCCAAGTGATTGAATAATGACAAAAAAAAATAAATATATATTTACAAAAAGTTGTCACTAAATGATATATTGCTCACACAGGCCATGGGCATATGTAGAATTGCACCCCAAAATACATTCAGCTGCTTCTCCTGAGTACGGGGATACCACATGTGTGGGACTTTTTGGGAGCCTAGCCGCGTACGGGGCCCCGAAAACCAATCACTGCCTTCAGGATTTCTAAGGGCGTAAATTTTTGATTTCACTCCTCACTACCGATCACAGTTTTGAAGGCCATAAAATGCCCAGATGGCACAACCCCCCCCCCCCCCCCCAAATGACCCCATTTTGGAAAGTAGACACCCCAAGCTATTTGCTGAGAGGCATGTTGAGTCCATGGAATATTTTATATTTTGACACAAGTTGCGGGAAAGTGACACATTTTTTTTTTTTTGCACAAAGTTGTCACTAAATGATATATTGCTCACACAGGCCATGGGCATATGTGGAATTGCACACCAAAATACATTTAGCTGCTTCTCCTGAGTACGGGGATACCACATGTGTGAGACTTTTTGGGAGCCTAGCCGTGTACGGGGCCCCGAAAACCAAGCACCGCCTTCAGGCTTTCTAAGGGTGTATATTTTTTATTTCACTCTTCACTGCCTATCACAGTTTCGGAGGCCATGGAATGCCCAGGTGGCACAACCCCCCCCCCCCCCAAATGACCCCATTTTGGAAAGTAGACACCCCAAGCTATTTGCTGAGAGGCATGGTGAGTATTTTGCAACTCTCATTTGTTTTTGAAAATGAAGAAAGACAAGAAAAAACATTTTTTTTTCTTTTTTCAATTTTCAAAACTTTGTGACAAAAAGTGAGGTCTGCAAAATACTCACTATACCTCTCAGCAAATAGCTTGGGGTGTCTACTTTCCAAAATTGGGTCATTTGGGGGGGGGGGGGGGGTTGTGCCACCTGGGCATTCCATGGCCTCCGAAACTGTGAATTTTAGCCAAAAACCAAACAAACATAAATGATCATTATTATTATTATTATTAATAACAATATAGATAATAATAATATAGATAATAATAATAGTTATTATTATTTAATATATGTATTTCAAAATAATAATATTAATAGCAAATTAGAAATTATTATTAATTAAAAATTAAAAATAATAATAACAAATTAATAAAATTAAATCCTATAGAAATGTTTCTAAATTCCTATATAAATAATATATAAATACTAGAAAATGCATTTCCTGGGGAAAATGCATGGGAATGCTGAATAGCTGAATTGCTAAAACGGCCCCCATCATATTGCCATCAAAACTGCCCCCATCAAAATTGTCCCCATCAAAACTGCCCCATCAGAATTGCCCCCATCATATTGCCACCATCAAAACTGCCCCATCATATTCCTCTATTATAAATCAGTACATGGTGTGTCTGTCCCCTCCCCCGGGCTCTGTAATCAGAGCTGAGATGCTCCAGCCGCCTCCCCCACCGCCCATCACTGTGTATAACAGAAGTTTTGGTAACCATGGCAACAAAAGCCGTTAAAATGAAATTTCCTGAAATGATCACTAAACTTAAACAGCTTTTTCACAAAAACTGTAAAATATATCAAACTAAAAAGATATAGCCAGATAGCTGAAGATTTTGTGAACATTTTAAAGTTTGTTTGGCGTCTGTAGGTGAAAGTATGAAGGAGCTGAAACTTTTGGGAGCGAAAGAAGATTTTAAGGATCTGAAGCATGCTCCTATTGACTTCAATGTTAAAAAAAAGTGGTAAAAAGCTTATTTTAAAAAGTATAAATAGTAGAAAAAAAAGTTGAAAACGTATCATCATTAGCTGAAAGAGATGAACATTTTAAAAGTTGAATGGTTTTAATAGCTGAAAGTATGCAGAAGTTACGCAGAGCCAAAAAACGTACGGAATAAAAAAAATAAAAACAAACAACAATAGTGGGACTGCTGAAGCATTCCCACTAATGATATGTACAGTTTTACTAACACATGTCAGAGCTACAAAATTGTGTTCTCCTGTGTTTTACCACCAGTCACTAAGGGGTTAATGAACAATGAATCTAGCTGGGCGGTGTGTTGTAGCGTCTCCCTGGACTGTATTGGTAATTTTCAGGAAAAGGTGAACTTGGCCTTTAATTCACAAACCCAACACACCGAGATAAAAACGCTAATTTATTTCCAACAAAGTGACCGGTAATTTTGGCCAACTGACAAATCACTGGATCTGTTTTTAGCTCAGGTCAGTGAGATCTGAAAATGAAAGACAAGCAGATAAAGTCCAGTCCCAACCCCCATCTCCAGACATTTTATTTATATATATTTATTTTTTCAAAGCGATCGTTAATTTTGGCCAGCTGAACAAAAATGTTGGATTTCTTTTTAGCTGAGATCAGTGAAACTTTTAAATTTAAAACAAGCAGATAAAATCCCCCCCCCCCCCATACACCTCTATGTAGTGAAATGTAGGGATTCACTCTCCAGCAGTCATACACTGGGACAAACAACATGAGAAAACTAACCCTTGGTTGACATTACATTTGCAATGCTGCTGGCAGTTTGCAGCAGTGCGGTTAAGCGAGGTGCATCCTAACTGCCACTGATGACATCATAGTGGAGACATTTACATCATAGTGGAGACATTTCCCAGCTGATATAATCATCCTCCCTGCTGTGTGTAGTTCATGTTTGAGCTAGACTCTTGTACAGAGCACACCTGTGAGCTGTTCTGAGAATCCTCATTCAATTTGCTAAGCAAATATTCAGATTTTTTCTGATTAGCTAAGCGAATACCTATAGATAAGATAAAAATCTTTAATTCTTTGTCACTTTTCTCTATTCTTTGTGACAAATTTGGAAAATGAGCCTTTTTAAAGCGTTTGTAGTTGTTTTCTGCTGTGTGTACCTGGCATGTGGTGTAGAATACGCTCATGCCCGACCAATATACACCCGTCTGGATGCTACAGCCGGCTCTAAAGTGGTGATCCCATGTGTGGTCACCACCAATCATCTGTCTGGTGCAAGTAGTGTTAGGATCGAGTGGGGAATGACTCCAGAAGGAGACGGTCCCTTCTCACCTATCCTGTACCAAGATATTATCAACCTGCAGGAGGACCAAAGTGAAAGGTTTCATCTGGGTCTGACCCGCTCAGATGAAGTGGATTGTTCCTTGGTCATCAGCCCGGTCCTGCAAAGAGACAGCGGAACCTACGAGGTCCGCCTCACCGTAGACAATGTCCCGCGTCACCCATTCAAGAAAGTCATCATTCACGTGACTGGTAAGTGTTACAGGTTTTGGTTTATTGTTCATTCTATGGGGGTCTTCTCCTGCTTTGGGGGGGAGGGGGGTCTACTGAGGACCAGGCTGGGCAGGTACAGCTCAGAGTACTTTTGGGCTGCTGGGTAATCTGATAACCCTTTCCCTGCCAGTTTTCTCCCCCAAAACACACATCTTATACCTAAAAATCATCAACACAGGAGATGTCTGGTCATTACAATCTGATGTATTGTATCTCATCATCACTTCTCACACTATACAAATATAGGGACCATCACACTATACCACCTATAAGGACCATTACACTATACACCTATAGGGATCATTACACTATACACCTATAGGGACCATCACACTATACACCTATAGGGATCATCACACTATACACCTATAGGGATCATTACACTATACACCTATAGGGATCATTACACTATACACCTATAGGGATCATTACACTATACACCTATAGGGACCATTACACTATACACCTATAAGGATCATCACACTATACACCTATAGGGACCATCACACTATACACCTATAGGGACCATTACACTATACACCTATAGGGACACTGACACTACGACCAAAAATGTCATCTATGGTCCAGTCTGTCACTATCAGTAATAAAGCAGTCTTTGTTTTCCTGAGTCCCCCATCCCCCCATAATAGCTTATTACCTGTCAGGAAGTCTGTTTACTAAAACAAGCTCTCCAGCAAAAGTGACAGTTACAACGGTCAGCTGGTATTTATTTCTGGAAAAACCTTTATCGCAAAGGACACATACACACAAATTAACAATGCTGCTGTCCAATGGTTGCTACATTGCTCCTCTATAGTTACAGTGGCAGAGTGAATGTAGCCACCGGTGGCAGCCCGTGCATTGTGGGCGCCGCCCCCTCTGACATCTCCACCGCCCTCCCTATTCATGTGCCCGGCCCCTTTCAGGACAGCGGACACATGAAATACTACGGCGGGGATAGGCGGGGGGTGTATTGTGAAGCACGTGATTAGAGCCAGAGGCTCTAATAGGCTTCAAAATAAGGTGGGCTCGGGGCGCAGAGCACTGTGTCCCGATCCCACCCTGTTGTGTGGCATTGCGAATTAATTTTCGGTTCAGTATTTTTCAGTTTGTTTGCACCCCCCAAAAAAAAAATTTCGAGCACCAACCGCCACTGGTAGCCACCCTAGGACAGGAGGAGTGTTACTGGCCAATCACTGGCTGAAAATAAAGGAATAGTCTGTAAAAAGATAACTAATGCACCCACCACACCTAATGACTGTAAAGCTGTATGATACCTGACATTTTTGTTTGTATAACAGATTGTAATGACAAGTAGATGTATCGTTATATTAAAATGGGACCTGAATACACTTGAATATAATAAATAAAAAAAACAAAACACAACAAAACAAAAAACAATATATACCCTAACTGATTTGTAAATATATGAAAGATGATTTTATGTTGTGTAGATACCCAACATGGCATGTCAAACTACAATACTTAAAAAATCTCCATAGGCAATACAAGTTACAGAGGACAGAGGAGATCTATATTACCCTCGCTCTGACGTTCTTGGCGATATCTCACAAGTGTGAACACCGCTTACATATGTGGGCGCGACCTACGTATGCGTTCACCACTGCACATAAACACGGGGGGGGGGAGGGGGGGGGGGGGGGGGACGACGACTTTATGTATATTATTACTGATATTATTACATTTTTTCAATTTTTATACTGTCCCTTTACAAAAAAAAGCGATCCCTTTTATTTCTATCACAAGGAATGTAAACATACATCCCTTGTGATAGAAATAAGCAGTGACAGGTCCTCTTTATGGAGAGATCTGGGGGGTCAATAAGACTCTCCTCTACAATGGAAAGCATTAGATAAAAAAATAAAAAAAAATAAAAATAAAAAGACCTGATTTGTCCTTGTTTCATTGTTTCAATTGGATCAGGGACATTTGGAATAGATTTATAGTCATGAATGGAAACTGGTTTAACTTTGTAGCTCATTATTCTGACGTTTAAGCAAATTTCCTTTTTTTCATCAGATCCCACGTCCACTGAGACCGCTGATACCGAGATGGACCAAAGAAACTTGGAAATACAGTGGGAGACCCCTCCAGTCACTTCCACTGAGACCGCTAATACTGAGACGGTCAGGAAGCACCCAAGGAACCTGAAAATACACAAGGAGACCCCTCCAGTCACTTCCACTGAGACCGCTAATACTGAGACGGTCAGGAAGCACCCAAGGAGCCTGAAAATACACAAGGAGACCCCTTCAGTCACTGTCACTGAGGAGGTCCCCAGGATGTCTCCAACAACAACGGAGACCAGAACTTATGATTGGGGAATCCCAGTCACTGATCCCGATGTGATCACCAAGAACACTGATGGAATGAAGAAAAAAGGCACCTATTCGAAAACGGGCATAATAGTTGCATTCAGTCTTCTAGGACTGATCATCGCCTCTGCAGTAACATGCTTCTTGGGGTAAGTTATTGTACCTTCTTCATAGGTTTTCTCCATTACACGTCTTCATGCTATCACCCACTGTATCTGAGCCCTCCCCCGTCCCAATATTTACCTTTTCATGTAGACAGGCAAGTTGATCAGACCGAGGCGGTGTGTTTTCTGTACTTATTGCCCGGGGTTTAACAGCACAAGCCCCTCACTGGTCATCATGAGATTAAAGCACCTCTAACATTTGTTCTATGGGGGAGGGGTGAATGAACGGAGGCTGCTGGTAACAGTAACAAATGGGGTGATGGCGTGTGACTATTTGTTTTCTATCAAACACAGATTTAGCTAATATTTCAGAAAAATTCTGCTGGTTTATGGACACATTCTTATAACATTTCTTTCTTTATCTTTACAGAATTTATTGCTGCACTAACAGAGGAAAATCGATGTTTAGCATTCAAACTGACATTGCGTATTAATGGAGAGCTTTTGCGGAAGCATTTAAAGGACAACTCCAAAAATGTTTAATGAAGGCGTTTTTGAGGAGTCTTTGAAATGGCTCCCATTCATTTCAATGAAGAGGAGCGTTTTCGGTGCAGTTTTTTTAAGCTCCCCAAACATGACGCAAACAGGATTTTTTTCACCGCAACAAAATTGCACCACCCCAGTGTGAAATCATTCATTGATTTTAAAGGGAAGCTTTTTTCCTGAGCTTTTCAGGCACTCAAGCAAAAACGCTTGAAAAACTCTTCAGTGTAAAAAAGGGCCCTAAAGGGCGATAAAAGAAGGACTTCCAACAATGGATGAAGAATGGATAACAATGGATAAAAGACGCCAGAGATATGGAAGGAGGAATCGCTGCGAGGAATGAAATGCATGGCTGAAGTGTGCATGATAATGGAAAAAACTCACTTCAAAGGTCAGGAGGTTTGGCATCCCTCCATCCAAGCGTGCTTGGCAACTGTACAAAGTTGGCAAGGGGGTTGGGGTTAGGTTTAGGAGTTAGGGGTTTCCCTTGAAAGTCAAGGAGAGGACTTTGGGATGGGGTTAGGGACCTCCATCAAATATCAGGAGGTGTGGCTTCCCTCTATCCAAGTATGATTGCAAACTGTACAAAGTTGGCAAGGGGGTTGGGGTTAAGTTTAGGGGTTTAAAAGGCTCATGAGCAAAGCCAAAGAAAGACTCTCATGCTGCGTACGCACGGTCGGACTTTCCAGCAGGAAAAGTCAAGACGGAATCGTTTCATTGGACATTCCGCTCGTGTGTGCACTTCGTCTGTTTTTTTTTTTAAATTCTGACGGACCTAGAAATAGAACATGTTTCAAATCTTATCGACGGAATCAGTTGCTATCGGGAAAACCGTTCGTCTGTATGCTATTACAATGGACCAAAAACGATGCAAGGGCAGCTATTGGCTACTGAACTTCCTTCTTCTAGTCCTGTTGTACGTCATCGCGTTCTAAACGAACGGACTTTGGTGTGATCGTGTGCAGGCAAGTCCGTTTGAGCGGAACTCCGTCGGAAAGACCGTCAGAGTTCATTCCGATGGAAAGACCGGTCGTGTGTACGCGGCATTAGAGACAGAAAAAGTGTATCAAAAAACACTGATAGTGATTGAACAAGAAGTCGCAGCGATAGAAGAAATGTATAAAGAAGAACCCGTAATAATGGAGCAAAGAGTCACAGCGATAGAAAAAGGACCAAAAGAGGAGTAAGGGAGGCCGTACATAATGCAATTCCCTTTCCTACAACCACAGGTTGGCGTCCTTAATAGCTGGTTGTTAAGAAACGGACCAGCAAGCCGATCGGCGTGTCCTTAACAACCGATGATTCATCAGCTGTCCCCCCAATCCATACCAGGCCCTTCAGGACTGATATGGACTTTAAGGGGAACCTCATGCCAAAATGTAAAAAAAAAAAAAAAAAGGGCCCCCCAAATTCCATACCAGACCTTTTTCCAAGCAAGCTGTCTGGCTGGCAGGCAGGCAAGGAAAGGGGGTGGGGGGGGAGTGAGCGACCTTAGATAACCCCCCTCCAAGCCATTCCAGGCTACATGTCCTCAAAACGGGGGGTGCTTTTGGGTAGGGAGGTTCCCCTCCCTCAAAGTTCCTTGTCCCTATCAACATGGGGACAAGGTTCTTTGGGGGAGGGGAGCCCCTCTACCACAAAGCACCCCCCTATGTTGAGGACATGTGGCCTGGTATGGTTGGGGGTGGACCAACCTTCCTTCCTAGCCCACCAGGTTGCATGTTTGGATAAAGGTCTGGTATGGATTTTGGGGAGGACCAAGACATGATTTTTTTTTTTTTAAATGTGGGCGTAGGGTTCCCGGCAAAATTCATACCAGGCCTGAAGGACCTAGTATGGATTGGGGGGGCTACACTGTTTTTCTCTCAAATCTTATTATCAGCAATTCAAGTCATCAGTTGTTAAGAACGCAGCGGCCAGCTTGCTGGCCCACTCCTTAACAACCAGCTAATGTTAAGGACACCATCAGCTGCCCACTCCTAAAATTTGCATCAGAACATTACCTACATTTCAGCTGAACTGCTACTTTGGAAATCCACAGTGAAAGCGGACCTGAAATTTGCAGCGCACATGTGTGAACCCAACCCTTGGTCTATTTAGAGGTGGAGCTGTCAGACGGTGGGAATCAGTGTCGGCGGAGACGAGGCTCGTCATGACTGACGGTGGATTTACAAAATGACGGATTTGTCAAGAAAAAAAATTTTGACACCTCATACTCATTCACATACAGGGAAGGCCAGGATCTGGGGGTGGGGTGGGGGGGAGTGAGGCCCTTTATCAAAGCGCCCCCCCCCCCCCCCCATGAGGGCGTGTGGCCTGGTATGCTTCGTGGGGGGGCGGGGAATGATGTTGTTTCATGTAATGCGAATTGGCTGCGGTTCAAATTGCAACCAATTCGCATACATGTGAACCGAGCTTAAGAATTAAAGGAAGCAACTGTTCTGAGAGCCTAGACACCGCTCCAAATACAACAAGGGGCGATTCACACTATGTGCGCTGACTGGCAGCTTACCGCTGTGTAAAACGCCAGTCTAGGACACACAGAAAACAAATAAAGCAATAGAAAGAGAGCTGTGTGATACGCTGAATCGCACACCCACCGCCCCCTACTGCTGCCTCACTGGAGCCGGAACAGACAGCCGCTGCACAGAAAAACGATGCCATTTACAGTCCAGAAGCTGTCCATTTAGGTGTGAATGGGCCCCAAAAGGACCCGTTCAAACAAGGCGATATGGAATAAAGGGGAGAATTTGTCCAATTCTGCCTGAGATTTTAAATCACTCTAAAACCACGGCAAAACACGCAATGGGCATTTGCGCGCCATTTATTCTTAATGGGTCGGGCAGCAGTGGGAGCCACTGGATCACGCTGCTGTAAGTAAAATCCTGTGAGGAGAGGTGGGGCCAAACTCTGCTGCATGTGTCTATGAACACCCACACAACCTGGCTCGAGGCCGAGCCCACACATCTGCCCCCATAGCAAATGCCTTACTATGGGGGAGGGGGGGTCAGATATAGAAGAGGAGGAGCTGAGATTGCCAGAAGAGGTTTGGGGCCGCTCTGTGCAATAACAATACACTGTACTAAGTTGGCAAGGGGGTTGGGGTTAGGGTTTTCCCTTGAAGGTCAAGAGGACTTATGGATAGGGTTAGGGACCTCCTTTAAATGTCAGAGGAGGTGTGGCTTCCCTCTATCCAAGTGTGATTGCCAACTGTACTAAATTGGCAAGGAGGTTGGGGTTAGGTTAAGGGGTTAGGGTTTTCCCTTGACCGTCAAGGAGAGGACTTAGGTATAGAGTTAGGGACCTCCCTCAAAAGGTCAGGGGGTGTGGCTTCGCTCCATTCAAGTGTGCTTGCCAACTGTACTAAGTTGGCAAGGGGGTTGAGGTTAGAGTTTTCCCTTGTAGGTCAAGGTGAGGACTTAGGGATTGGGTTAGGGACCACTCTCAAAGTTCAGGAGGCATGCCCTCAAAGGTCAGGAGGTGTGGCTTCCCACCATCCAAGTGTGCTTGCCAGCTGTACTAAAACATCTTGCACGCTCGCCTTCGTTAACCCTGGCTAAGTCAGGGTATGAACCATTTTGAAAGTTAAGTGTTAGCACGTGCTTTGCGCACAAGATTTTTATAAGGCTCATGGGGGGGGGGGGAGTGAGCGACCTTAGATAACCCCCTCCCATCAAACCATTCCAGACTACATGTCCTCAAAATGGGGGGTGCTTTTGGGTAGGGAGGTTCCCCTCCCTCAAAGTTCCTTGTCCCTATCAACAATGGGACAGGGTTCTTTGGGGGAGGGGGAGGGGAGCCCCTCTACAACAAAGCACCCCCCTATGTTGAGGACATGTGGCCTGGTATGGTTGGGGGTGGAAGGGGGTGGGTGCTTACTCGCCCTTCCTAGCCCACCAGGTTGCATGTTTGGATAAAGGTCTGGTATGGATTTTGGGGAGGACCAACACATAATTTTTTTTTAAAAATGTGGGTGTAAGGTTCCGGCAAAATTCATACCAGGCCTGAAGGGCCTAGTATGGATTGGGGGGGGGGGCTACACTGTTTTTCTCTAAAATCTTATTATCAGCAATTCAAGTCATAAGTTGTTAAGAACGCAGCGGCCAGCTTGCTGGCCCACTCCTTAAAACCAGCTAATGTTAAGGACACCATCAGCCGCCCACTCCTAAAATTTGCATCAGAACGATATCTAAATCACAGTGGAAGCGGACCTGAAATTTGCAGCGCACATTTGTGAACCCAACCCTTGGTCTATTTAGAGGCGGAGCTGTCAGGCGGTGGGAACCAGTGTCGGCGGAGACGATGCTCGTCATGACTGACGATGGATTTACAAAATGACGGCTCTGTCAAGAAAAAAAAAGAGATTTTGACACCTCATACTCATTCACATACAGGGGAAGCCAGGATCGGGGGGGTGGGGTGGGGACCCTTTATCAAAGCCCCCCCCTCAATGAGGGTGTGTGGCCTGGTATGCTTCGGGGGGGGGGGGGGGTGTGAGACACACACACACTCCTTTTCCTGACCTGCTAGGCTGCATGCTCAGATAAGGGTCTTGTTTGGATTTTGGGGGGGGGGGGGGGGTGCTTATGGGCCTACGCCATTTTTTTTTTGCACTTTGGCGTAAGGTTCCCCTCAAAATCTATACCAGACATGAAGACATGGTATGGATTAGTGGACATGATAATATGTCTGATTCAGAAGTGTTCCCATAGAAGGCAATAAGCCTTGAATTGGGAACCTGAACCGCACCGCAGTACTCAGAAAACATACTTTTTAAACTCGCACTGTGGGTGCATTGCAGATATGTGAACAGCTTCAATGGAAAACGATGTTGTTTCATGTAATGCAAACTGGATGCGGTTCAAATTGCATCCAATTCGGATATACGTGAACCAAGCCTAAGATTTAAGGAAGCAACTGTGCTGAGAGCCTAGACACCGCTCCAAATACAACAAGGGCCGATTTACACTATGTGCGCTGACTGGCGGCTTACCGCTGTCGCTGTGTAAAATGCCAGTCTAGGACACACAGAAAACAAAGAAAGCAAAAAAAAAAAAAAAAAAGGAGCTGCGTGATAGGCTAAATCGCACACCCACCGCCCCCTACTGCTGCCTCACTGGAATCAGAACAGACAGCCATGGTTAACAGAAGACAGAATTAAAATTAGACTTGGGAAACTTAACATTAATAAATCACAGAGACCAGATGGCTTGCACCCGAGGGTACTTAGGGAACTCAGTCAAGTAATTGCCAGACCATTGTTCCTAATTTTTACAGTCTACTGACTGGAATGGTACCAGCTGATTGGAGAAAAGCCAATGTAGCACCAATATTTAAAAAGAACCCAAAATACATCCCTGGGAATTACAGACCAGTTAGCCTAACATCAATAGTATGTAAGCTCTTGGAGGGGATGATAAGGGACTATATACAAGATTTCAGTAATGAGAATGGTATCATTAGCAGTAATCAGCATGGATTCATGAAGAATTGTTCTTGCCAAACCAATCTACTAACCTTCTATGAGGAGGTGAGTTGCCATCTAGATAAAGGAAGGCCCGTAGACGTGGTGTATCTGGATTTTACAAAAGCATTTGACACAGTTCAGCATAAACGTTTACTGTACAGAATAAGGTCTGTTGGCATGGACCATAGGGTGAGTACATGGATTGAAAACTGGCTACAAGGGCGAGTTCAGAGGGTGGTGATAAATGGGGAGTACTCAGAATGGTCAGGGGTGGGTAGTGGGGTCCCCCAGGGTTCTGTGCTGGGACCAATCCTATTTAATTTGTTCATAAACGATCTGGAGGATGGGATAAACAGTTCAATCTCTGTATTTGCAGACGATACTAAGCTAAGCAGGGCAATAACTTCTCCGCAGGATGTGGAAACCTTGCAAAAAGATCTGAACAAATTAATGGGGGAGTAGCAACTAGATGGCAAATGAGGTTCAATGTAGAAAAATGCAAAATAATGCATTTGGGTGGCAAAAATCTGAATGCAATCTATAGACTGGGGGGAGAACCTCTGGGGGAATCTAGGATGGAAAAGGACCTGGGGGTCCTAGTAGATGATAGGCTCAGCAATGGCATGCAATGCCAAGCTGCTGCTAACAAAGCAAACAGAATATTGGCATTAAAAAGGGGATCAACTCCAGAGATAAAACAATAATTCTCCCGCTCTACAAGACTCTGGTCCGGCCGCACCTGGAGTATGCTGTCCAGTTCTGGGCACCAGTCCTCAGGAAGGATGTACTGGAAATGGAGCGAGTACAAAGAAGGGCAACAAAGCTAATAAAGGGTCTGGAGGATCTTAGTTATGAGGAAAGGTTGTGAGCACTGAACTTATTCTCTCTGGAGAAGAGACGCTTGAGAGGGGATATGATTTCAATGTACAAATACTGTACTGTGACCCCACAATAGGGAGAAAACTTTTTAGCGGAAGGGAGTTTGACAAGACTCGTGGCCACTCATTAAAATTAGAAGAAAAGAGGTTTAACCTTAAACTATGTAGAGCAGGGATATGCAATTAGCGGACCTCCAGCTGTTGCAGAACTACAAGTCCCATGAGGCATAGCAAGACTCTGACAGGCACAAGCATGACACCCAGAGGAAGAGGCATGATGGGACTTGTAGTTTTGCAACAGCTGGAGGTCCGCTAATTGCATATCCCTGATGTAGAGAGTTCTTTACTGCGGCAAGGATGTGGAATTCCCTTCCACAGGCGGTGGTCTCAGCGGGGAGCATCAACAGTTTCAAGAAACTATTAGGAAAGCACCTGAACGACCACAACATACAGGGATATATAATGTAATACTGACACATAATCACACACATAGATTAGACTGGATGGACTTGTGTTACTTTTCAACCTCACCTACTATGTAACTATGTAACAGCTGCTGCACAGAAAATCAATGCCATTTACAGTCCAGAAGCTGTCCATTTAGGTGTGAATGGGCCCCTAAAGGACCCGTTCAAACAAGGCGATATGGAATAAAGGGGAGAATTGGGCCTATTCTGCCTGAGATTTTAAATCACGCTAAAATCACGACAAAACACGCTGCTGTCAATAAAATCCTGTGAAGAGAGGCGGGGCCAAACTCTGCTGCATGTGTCTATGAACACACACACAACCTGGCTCGAGGCCGAGCCCACACATCTGCCCCCATAGCAAATGCCTTACTATGGGGGGGGGTCAGATATAGAAGAGGAGGAGCTGAGAGTGCCAGAGGAGGTTTGGGGCCGCTCTGTGCAATAACAATACACTGTACTATGTTGGCAAGGGGGTTGGGGTTAGGGTTTTCCCTTGAGGGTCGAGAGGACTTATGGATAGGGTTAGGGACCTCCTTTAAATGTCGGAGGAGGTGTGGCTTCCCTCTATCCAAATGTGATTGCCAACTGTACTAACTTGGCAAGGAGAATGGAGTTAAGTTAAGGGGTTAGGGTTTTCCCTTGAAGGTCAAGGAGAGGACTTAGGTATAGAGTTAGGGACCTCCCTCAAAGGTCAGGGGGTGTGGCTTCGCTCCATTCAAGTGTGCTTGCCAATGGCTCCCGCTGCTGTCAATAAAATCCTGTGAAGAGAGGCGGGGTCAAACTTTGCTACGTGTGTCTATGAACACACAGAACCTGGCTTGAGACCGAGCCCACACATCTGCCCCGATAGCAAATGCCTTGCTATGGGGGGGTGTATATATAGAAGAGGAGGAGCTGAGAGTGCCAGAGGAGGTTTGAGGCCGCTCTGTGAAATACCAATACACTGAACAGATGAGTATAACATGTTTATTGTTTTAACTAAAAAATTTGGCTCTGGAACCACTTTAAAGTGGTCTTTCACCCGGGCCGGTTCTTTGCAGGGCTTCGGATCCCCAGTGTTACCATCTTGTATTTGGGAGCCAGCTGTGACTCCCTGCTATATCACAACCAGTTCCCCCCTCAACGCATATGGAAGATTGCACTGCGCTTTCACACTGGTCCCGTAGTCTACTGGGACATGTGTCATCCCAGGGGACTGCGGGCAGGCGGTGAGCCAAGCTTCCATGATTCACAACCAGGTGAGAACTGCAGAAGTGGGAGCAGAAACCTATCAGAAAAAAGTACCCACTACCAGATAAAAAAAAAAACAAAACAAAAAAAAAAACACCAATATCAAATATTACAGAAGGTGGGGAGGAGGAGGAGGATGGGCAGAACTTTCTTTTAAAGTTCCGCTTTAAAGGCTAAGTTCACCTTTAATTCAAAAATAATGAATGCATATATTTGTGCAGGTAAAAAAAAAAAAAATGTGTATTTATTATTTTTTAGAACAGGAGTTTGGAGATTTTGTCATGAGTTACTAAAACTGTACAGATCATTGCTACTACTACTTGGTGTATCCAGGTGCATTGCACCGCGTTCTCTAAAGCAGGGCTCGACAAACCCCGGGCGCCAGGTCGCATTTGCGACTAGAATTAGCGACCTGGCGCCTGGGACGGCACAGCTGGGGGGTATCCTGTCTCTGTGCGGACTTCCCCTGCATGTGTAAGTGTAAACACAGCAGGGGAAGTGATGTCATCGCTCCTCGTGGAAGTCTTTTCGTTCCAGACCGAGAGGAGAGAAGACATCTCAGAGTAAGTGTACCAACACTACACTGACACCAGTTCATGTAGGTACACTTACCCTCCCCCGATCACCCCCCCCTCCCCAGTTAATCCCTTCACCCCCTGTCACTATGTCACCCAGAGCAGTGTTCATATTTCTTTTATTTTGATCACTGTACTGGTGTCATTAGTGACAAAAATCAGTGTTAGGGTACTTAGTGTAGACCCAGATAGGTCTAGGGACGTATAAGCTCTGTGACAGGGCAACAGGCTATACATATAGTTTTATTGTTTACGAGGGAAGAGATAGTCACGTAGAGCCGGAGAGCTGCCCAGACTACATAGGGAGCAGTCCTAGGCACACTAACACAGGGTCTCGAAAGATGTGATGGCCATCACATTTTGAGAGACCCTAATCTGCAACGTTCAGTTTACAGTTTTTATAAAAGTGAAAAAAAAAAAAAAAAAACACACAAAAAAAAATAAAATAAAAAAGCCAAAAATAGGTGTGGTTTTATTTCTCTTCTTCTCTCTCTTTATTATGTTATGCTCTCTACTGTCTGCTCTATTGTTCGTTCACTATAGGTCTATATCTATTGTTCTCTCTCTGTTTTATTTTTACTGTTTTATTGTATTTGCTTTGCAGGTATGGTATGTTATACTGTAATGTTACATTGTTTTATTGTTAACCATCATTTTCTTAGCATGTACGCCATTCAGCTGCAGCACGGGTTTTTTTATTCTGACAGCAATAGTGTTTGCTCCCACGATATGTAAAGCTGTGACTCCAGCGCTGTTGGAGGTGATTTCACCACCACAGTTAAAAAAAAAGAGCATATATGCCGAAGCATGGGGGCAGGGGTGGAGGAGCGATTTGCTCCTAACATTAGGGGCAGATTGCCCCCATGCTTCGGCATATATTTTTTAGGCACAGATTGCAATGTTTTATTTTTACTATGTTTTATTGTATTTGCTATGCAGGTATGGTAAGTCTTACTGTTATACTGTAATGTTACTTTGTTTTATTGTTAACCATCATTTGCCTAGCAGGTACGCCATTCAGCTGCAGCACTGATTTATTTTTCTTGACAGCAACAGCGTTTTCTCCCACGATACATAAAGCCGTGACTCCAGCGCTGTCAGAGGTGATTTCACCACCACAGTTCAAAAAAAGAGCATATATGCCGAAGCATGGGGGCAGGGGTGGAGGAGCGATTTGCTCCTAACATTATTGCCCCCATGCTTCGGCATATATTTGTAGGCACAGATTGCGTTAAAAAATGTTTTATTGTTACTATGTTATGAGTTACTGTTATACTGTAATGTTACTGTTTTATTGTTAACCATCATTTGCTTAGCAGGTACGCCATTCAGCTGCAGCACTGATTTATTTATCTTGACAGCAACAACGTTTGCTCCCACAATATGTAAAGCCGTGACTCCAGGGCTGTTGGAGGTGATTTCACTACCACAGTTTAAAAAAAGAGCATATATGCCAAAGCATGGGGGCAGCAGGGGTGGAGGAGCGATTTGCTCCTAACATTAGGGGGGGTTTGCCCCCATGCTTCGGCATATATTTTGTAGGCACAGATTGCGTTAAAAAATGTTTAATTGTTACTATGTTTTATTGTATTTGCTTTGCAGGTATGGTATGTCATCAGTAATGCCAATCTGTACCCATCAGTGAAGCCGATCTGTACCCATCAGTGATGCCAATCTGTACCCATCAGTGAGGCCAATCTGTACCCATCAGTGAGGCCAATCTGTGCCCATCAGTGAGGCCAATCTGTGCCCATCAGTGAGGCCAATCTGTGCCCATCAGTGAGGCCAATCTGTGCCCATCAGTGAGGCCAATCTGTACCCATCAGTGATGCCAACCTGTACCAATTAGTGAGGCCAATCTGTACCCATCAGTGAGGCCAATCTGTGCCCATCAGTGAGGCCAATCTGTACCCATCAGTGATACCAATCTTTACCCATCAGTGAGGCCAATCTGTGCCCATCAGTGATGCCAATCTTTACCCATCAGTGAGGCCAATCTGTACCCATCAGTGAGGCCAATCTGTGCCCATCAGTGAGGCCAATCTGTACCCATCAATGATGCCAATCTGTACCCATCAGTAAGGCCAATCTGTACCCATCAGTGAGGCCAATCTGTACCCATCAGTAATGCCAATCTGTACCCATCAGTGAAGCCGATCTGTACCCATCAGTGATGCCAATCTGTGCCCATCAGTGATGCCAATCTGTACCCATCAGTGATGCCAATCTGTACCCATCAGTGATGCCAATCTGTGCCCATCAGTGAGGCCAATCTGTGCCCATCAGTGATGCAAGTCAGTGCTGCCTATCAGTGCCCATTAGTGCCTGCTTATCACTGCTGCGTATCATTACCCATAAGTGTCATCTACCAGTGCCTATTGGTGCTGCCCATCAAAGCCGATCAATACTATTAAGTGCTACATATTAGTACCTCCTAATCATCGCCCATCAGTGCCGCCTCATCAGTGCCCATCAGGAAAGGAGAAAAATGACTTATTTACAAAATTCTCTGACAGAAACAAAGATAAACTTTTACAAAAAATAAAAAACCCAGCAGTGATTAAATACCACAAAAAAAATCTGCATTTGTGTGAAAAATAATATATATCAAATTTTCATTTGGGTACAGCGTTGCATGACGGCGCAATTGTCATTCAAAGTGTGACAGCGCTGAAAATTGGCCTGGGCAGGAAGGGGGTAAAAGTGCCCGTTATTGAGGCGGGTAAACTTTTGGTAAACGTAGAACACTAGATTTGTGCTTCGTTCTCCTTTTCATACATCGCTTATCCCTGCGCATACCTGAGAGCGGACAGGAGGAAAGAGGAGATAAGGAGGGACAGCACGCTATACAGATTGTGTATTACCCCCTGAGGGGAACAGCGGATTATGACCTGCTGGTAAAACAGGGGTCATAATGAGAGGTGAGCAGCCAGAGCACATAGACAGAGGAAAGCCTGGGCACTTTGCGGATATGTTTTGTACACTGCGGTGGAATAATACCTTAAATGAAATATGCTACTGAAAATTAAAGGACTATTTTTATTGAGATTTATGAATTTATGGACCCTTTGCACTTTATTCTTCATAACTGGTTGGATTTGAATATAGTAGTATATCACTATGTAGTATATGATTTGTTTGTTTAATTTTGCACATTACATCATACCTATTAATTGCACATGTTCTGTGTTTTATGCACCGTTGCACTTTATTTAGAGAAATATTTTGTGCCTACACAGTTATACACTAATGAATTTGAGGCAGCGCTGCTCCTGATTTGGGGTTCATATCTATGTGTGAACTGTTTGAAGGGCCGTCTTTGCCTGCACAGGAGTTCCATGCATCCGTGTGCAGACAGTCCTATTCATGCCTATTGGGACATGACAGAAAGGGTGCAATCTGAGACTTGCAGTTGTATGGCTTCCAAATTGGAACCAGTCGCTGCTTCCTAACAGACAAGAGTGGGACTGCCCGCATGCAGATCCATGGAACACCTGTGCATTCATATGGACAAACACGGCCCTTCACATGGGGATAAGTACACTTAGCCTAAGTTCACACCTGTGCAGGTGGTTACCGCTGCGGTACCTGCACCCACAAACCAAAATGCAGGAGATGCAGGCGGGTGCCGTTAATCCTAATGGCACACTGCCTGCACTGGAAATCGCACCTGTACTGGGAACTGCATTCTACTTGTAGCTCACACACAGGCTGCGATTCCAAAAATAGTGCAGGGACCTTCTCCCTGCGTTTCTGAAGGCACGGCAGCCCATTTTAAATGTATGGGATGCTGTGCCCACGCAAACCGTGTCTTGCAGAGCCGCATATATGTGAACCTAGCCTATGATACACCCATGTGAATGAGGCCTAAACCTTAACTGAACAAGCTGAAGCTGGAATCTGATTGGTTACTAAGTACAGCTACCACAGATTCTGTCAGATCCAGCTTTAATAAATCCACCCAATGTATAGAGTGCAGGAGGAGAACATTGCCAGCATTAAAGCCGATACACAATCGTTTGTGTGGACCAGTTGGACCCAAACAAACTATCTTTCATTAATAGATACGCCTGCTGTCAGTGCTGTATAAACTGTACGTGGCCTCAGCTACTTACAGTATACAGTGCTGTGGGGACTAGGTACGGGGGACATCTTGTTCACGGAACAAAAAAATGTTTCAGGCCGAGCGCTGCTCAGCTATTCACATAAAGCTTTGCATTTTCAGAATAAATACAAGCCTTCCTCTGATTGGCTGAGGTGGAGAGGCAGGCCCATGATGCCACAATCTCCACCTCAACCAATCAGAGGAAGTCTTGTATTAATTCATAGCATACAAAGCTTCCTGTAAATGCCTGAGAAGCGCTCAGCCTGACTCTATTTTGTTCCAGGACGGGCAATTCCTGCCCCACTGCAGGAACACAGCGCTGTATACTGTATGGAGCTTCCAGAACACAGCGCTGTATACTGTATGGAGCTTCCAGAACACAGCACTGTATACTGTATGGAGCTTCCAGAACACAGCGCTGTATACTGTATGGAGCTTCCAGAACACAGCGCTGTATACTGTATGGAGCTTCCAGAACACAGCGCTGTATACTGTATGGAGCTTCCAGAACACAGCGCTGTATACTGTATGGAGCTTCCAGAACACAGCGCTGTATACTGTATGGAGCTTCCAGAACACAGCGCTGTATACTGTATGGAGCTTCCAGAACACAGAGCTGTATACTGTATGGAGCTTCCAGAACACAGCTCTGTATACTGTATGGAGCTTCCAGAACACAGCTCTGTATACTGTATGGAGCTTCCAGAACACAGCACTGTATACTGTATGGAGCTTCCAGAACACAGCTCTGTATACTGTATGGAGCTTCCAGAACACAGCGCTGTATACTGTATGGAGCTTCCAGAACACAGCTCTGTATACTGTATGGAGCTTCCAGAACACAGCTCTGTATACAGTATGGAGCTTCCAGAACACAGCGCTGTATACTGTATGGAGCTTCCAGAACACAGCGCTGTATACTGTATGGAGCTTCCAGAACACAGCACTGTATACTGTATGGAGCTTCCAGAACACAGCGCTTTATACTGTATGGAGCTTCCAGCGCTGTATACTGTATGGAGCTTCCAGAACACAGCACTGTATACTGTATGGAGCTTCCAGAACACAGCGCTGTATACTGTATGGAGCTTCCAGAACGCAGCGCTGTATACTGTATGGAGCTTCCAGAACACAGCGCTGTATACTGTATGGAGCTTCCAGAACACAGCGCTGTATACTGTATGGAGCTTCCAGAACACAGCTCTGTATACTGTATGGAGCTTCCAGAACACAGCGCTGTATACTGTATGGAGCTTCCAGAACACAGCGCTGTATACTGTATGGAGCTTCCAGAACACAGCGCTGTATACTGTATGGAGCTTCCAGAACACAGCTCTGTATACTGTATGGAGCTTCCAGAATGCAGCGCTGTATACTGTATGGAGCTTCCAGAACACAGCGCTGTATACTGTATGGAGCTTCCAGAACACAGCTCTGTATACTGTATGGAGCTGCTGGAACAGAAAGATTTCTTACAAAATAAAAAACACAAGGCTTCATACTGCCTACCTGTGACGGCTTTAGAATCCTTATGCTTCAAAAGATCCCCGGTTCTAAAAACAACCTCTTTTGCATACTCATGGCTAATCCAGACGCCACACAATGTAAGTAATAAGTACAGAGAAAAATGGGAACTAGACCTGGGAATTATAATTAGCGCGGCACAATGGGAAAAGGCCTGTACGCTAGCCCATAAATGCTCACTAAGCATAAAATTACACAAAACATCATATAAAATCCTAACACAGTGGTATGTGACACCACAAAAGACCAGGAGATGATTCCCTAACACCACTGATTTATGCTGGAGATGCGGCACAGAAATAGGTACCTTCCTACATATCTGGAGCTCATGTCCCCCAATTCTTGACCTTTGCAACAAAATAATATACTGGATTAAACAGCATTATTATTAAAGGCAGCAAAATCCTTAATTCCATTACACTGGAAATCCACCAACACACCGAAGGTCAAGGATTGGCTGGACAAAGTACAATATATATACAAAATGGAAGAAAAGAGAAAATAACGCCGCATTCAAGTTGTGGCAACCATGGTGGCTAATTCGCAATTGCGAATACATAAACGCTATACCCACCTGACACTCTTATGCCCCGTACACACGATAGGTTTTTTCCGATGGAAAATGTGTGATAGGACCTTGTTGTCGGAAATTCCGACCGTGTGTGGGCTCCATCACACATTTTCCATCGGAATTTCCGTCACACAAAGTTTGAGAGCTGGCTATAAAATTTTCCGACAACAAAATCCGTTTGCGTAAATTCCGATCGTGTGTAGACAATTCCGACACACAAAGTTCTAGGCATGCTCGGAATCAAGCAGAAGAGCCGCACTGGCTATTGTACTTAATTTTTCTCGGCTCGTCATACGTGTTGTACGTCACCGCGTTCTTGACGTTCGGAATTTCCGACCAACTTTGTGTGACCGTTTGTATGCAAGACAAGTTTGAGCCAACATCCGTAGGGAAAAAAATCCATGGATTTTGTTGTCGGAATGTCCGATCAATGTCCGATCGTGTGCACAGGGCATTAGTCTGGATAAATGATACCATAATATTACTAATCCACACACTCTACTCATACCTGCAAATAATGAACAACCTGTAATGAGTGACGAAAAAACGAATGGAGAGGTAAATGAGAAATCCTGGACAGCCGCACTCAAAAGTAATCTTCGATCTTTATTTAAGTATATTCATAAAAATACATGCCACAGCATCACAAAGCAGGAAAGCTGACGCGTTTCACACTGTAGTCAGTGCTTAATCATAGCTCTGATTAAGCACTGACTACAGTGTGAAACGCGTCAGCTTATCTGCTTTGTGATGCTGTGGCATGTATTTTTATGATTATACTTAAATAAAGATCGAAGATTACTTTTGAGTGCGGCTGTCCAGGATTTCTTGTTTACCTCTCAATTACCAGCATTGCCTGCACCTGTTACTTCCAGCATAAAGAAAAGGTTTGTTCCTCACAGACCTCTTTCAGAGCGGTGATATTTTTCTCTCTCTGATAAATCGAATGGACACGACAATGCTCATCTATATTCCCACCCTATTCCTTTTTTTTCCAACTTTTAATTTTCTAACCCCCCCCACCCCCCACCTCACCTCTACCTTTTTTCCCACAGCCGAATTACCTGTATGCATTATAACAATGATTTATCTCCAATAGTATATTATACCCTTCTAAAATGTAAACTGACATTTATCACAATGTTGCTTTTTATGTTAAAAACCATATGTCTATTACTTGTTATGTAAGCTTTCAATAAACTTTGATTGCTTGTTGTACATGCCCCATTCGACTGAATAGAGAGTGCCCAGCAACAGTGTGCAATGTGCACCGGTGCGGGTTTAAGGCAGGCCACACACAGAGCAAATTTCTTTCCTACAACCACGGGTTGACAGGGGAATCCCTCCTGCCGAGTCATTATATTCTCCGGGACGGGGGAAGCTGCCCCTGCCGGGAGAGGGAAGTGATTATTGCTAACAGCAATACCAGCCACTAGCGATAATCGCATGTAGAATCTGACAGGCTGGTTGTACACAAGTTGATCGATTGATCAACTTGGTACATTCAGCCTGCCAATACATGGTTCCAATACCAGCCAGTTCCTGCTGAACCGGCCAGGATTCAAACTGTTAATGGCCAGCCTAAGGTGTTTAAACAGACAATGTGGTGGTGATGTAAAGCCTCTTCACTGCCTGTAAAGTGCTCTCTGAAGAGCGATCTTTAAATGAATCGCTCTTCAATGGGCAAGTGTTAACAGATGCCTGAAAGTGGATGAAAGAAAGAGTCCTGTATCCCTCTACCTCTGTGCAACAAGAGAATATGGAAGTAAATAATGAACAGACCTGTATGAGATTATGGGTGTAGACACGCAATGTCCTGTTCAGGGGCCGTCTTTGCTTCTCCTCGTGTTCTTCTGCAGGTGACCTTCTCTTATTTTATCAGGAAACCTGCTGAGAGAGAAGAGGAGTGTAAGCTCTGTGACCAAGAAAGGGAAAAGTATTCAGGTATAGAATCACTCACCCTGACTGTCTAATGCCCCGTGCATGCGGTCGGATTTTCCGACGAGAAATGTTTGATGGGAGCTTGTTGTCGGAAATTCCGACCGTGTGTAGGCTCCATCGGACATTTTTCGTCTGAATTTCCGCCAAACAAAATTTGAGATCTGTATCTCAAATTTTCGACAACAAAATCCGTAAATTCCGATCGTGTGTACACAATTCCGACACACAAAGTTCCACGCATGCTCGGAATCGAGCAGAAGAGCCGCACTGGCTATTGAACTTCACTTTTCTCGGCTCGTCGTACGTGTTGTACGTCACCACGTTCTTGACGATCTGAATTTCCGTCAAGATTTCTGTGACCGTGTGTATGCAAGACAAGTTTGAGCCAACATCCGTCGGAAAAAAAACAAACATGGATTTTGTTGTCGGAATGTGCGATCGTGTGTACACGGCATAAGGCCTCATGTACACAGAACCTCAAAAATGCAACTTTTACAGGCGTTGGATGGTTTTCTTTTTCTGCCTCTAAAGGCACTTCTATGTTATCCTGTGTCCATTCATTTATAAGCATTTACAGGAGCTTAGAGGAAGAAAAAGAAAAGCACCACCAGCGCGTTCAGGAGAGGAGCATTTGGGACGGCAAACGCTCATAAATGCACAGTAACGCAAGAATGTTTCCACATTAATGTATTCTAATGAACAGAAAAAAAAAATATATTCTGGTGCACAGAATTCATTAACAGCTTTATGTCGCGTACACATGGGCGGACTTTTCGACTGGACTGGTCCGACGGACTTTCGACTGACTTTTTAACGAACGGACTCGCCTACACACGATCACACCAAAGTCCGACGGATACATCATACCTATTAATTGCACATGTTCTGTGTTTTATGCACTGTTGCACTTTATTTAGAGAAATATTTTGTGCCTACACAGTTATACACTAATGAATTTGAGGCAGCGCTGCTCCTGATTTGGGGTTCATATCTATGTGTGAACTGTTTGAAGGGCCGTCTTTGCCTGTACAGGAGTTCCATGCATCCGTGTGCAGACAGTCCTATTCATGCCTATTGGGACATGACAGACAGGGTGCAATCTGAGACTTGCAGTTGTATGGCTTCCAAATTGGAACCAGTCGCTGCTTCCTAACAGACAAGAGTGGGACTGCCCGCGTGCAGATCCATGGAACACCTGTGCATTCATATGGACAAACACGGCCCTTCACATGGGGATAAGTACACTTAGCCTAAGTTCACACCTGTGCAGGTGGTTACCGCTGCGGTACCTGCACCCGCAAACCAAAATGCAGGAGATGCAGGCGGGTGCCGATAATCCTAATGGCACACTGCCTGCACTGGAAATCGCACCTGTACTGGGAACTGCACTCTACTTGTAGCTCACACACAGGCTGCGATTCCAAAAATAGTGCAGGGACCTTCTCCCTGCGTTTCTGAAGGCATGGCAGCCCATTTTAAATGTATGGGATGCTGTGCCCACGCAAACCGTGTCTTGCAGAGCCGCATATATGTGAACCTAGCCTATGATACACCCATGTGAATGAGGCCTAAACCTTAACTGAACAAGCTGAAGCTGATTGGTTACTAAGTACAGCTACTACAGATTCTGTCAGATCCAGCTTTAGTAAATCCACCCAATGTATAGAGTGCAGGAGGAGAACATTGCCAGCATTAAAGCCGATACACAATCGTTTGTGTGGACCAGTTGGACCCAAACAAACTATCTTTCATTAATAGATACGCCTGCTGTCAGTGCTGTATAAACTGTACGTGGCCTCAGCTACTTACAGTATACAGTGCTGTGGGGACTAGGTACGGGGGACATCCTGTTCACGGAACAAAAAAATGTTTCAGGCCGAGCGCTGCTCAGCTATTCACATAAAGCTTTGCATTTTCAGAATAAATACAAGCCTTCCTCTGATTGGCTGAGGTGGAGAGGCAGGCGCATGATGTCACAATCTCCACCTCAACCAATCAGAGAAAGTCTTGTATTAATTTAGCATACAAAGCTTCCTGTAAATGCCTGAGAAGCGCTCAGCCTGACTCTATTTTGTTCCGGGATGGGCAATTCCTGCCCCACTGCAGGAACACAGCGCTGTATACTGTATGGAGCTTCCAGAACACAGCGCTGTATACTGTATGGAGCTTCCAGAACACAGCGCTGTATACTGCATGGAGCTTCCAGAACACAGCGCTGTATACTGCATGGAGCTTCCAGAACACAGCTCTGTATACTGTATGGAGCTTCCAGAACACAGCGCTGTATACTGTATGGAGCTTCCAGAACACAGCGCTGTATACTGTATGGAGCTTCCAGAACACAGCGCTGTATACTGTATGGAGCTTCCAGAACACAGCTCTGTATACTGTATGGAGCTTCCAGAACACAGCGCTGTATACTGTATGGAGCTTCCAGAACACAGCTCTGTATACTGTATGGAGCTTCCAGAACACAGCGCTGTATGCTGTGTTCTGGAAGCTCCACCTCTACCTTTTTTCCCACAGCCGAATTACCTGTATGCATTATAACAATGATTTATCTCCAATAGTATATTATACCCTTCTAAAATGTAAACTGACATTTATCACAATGTTGCTTTTTATGTTAAAAACCATATGTCTATTACTTGTTATGTAAGCTTTCAATAAACTTTGATTATGAAAAAAAAAAAATGCTGTCATGTGTCAGTCCTGCTTGTTGTACATGCCCCATTCGACTGAATAGAGAGTGCCCAGCAACAGTGTACAATGTGCACCGGTGCGGGTTTAAGGCAGGCCACACACAGAGCGAATTTCTTTCCTACAACCACGGGTTGACAGGGGAATCCCTCCTGCTGAGGCATTATATTCTCCGGGACGGGGGAAGCTGCCCCTGCCGGGAGAGGGAAGTGATTATTGCTAACAGCAATACCAGCCACTAGCGATAATCGCATGTAGAATCTGACAGGCTGGTTGTACACAAGTTGATCGATTGATCAACTTGGTACATTCAGCCTGCCAATACATGGTTCCAATACCAGCCAGTTCCTGCTGAACCGGCCAAGATTCAAACCGTTAATGGCCAGCCTAAGGTGTTTAAACAGACATTGTGGTGGTGATGTAAAGCCTCTTCACTGCCTGTAAAGTGTTCTCTGAAGAGCGATCTTTAAATGAATCGCTCTTCAAAGGACAAGTGTTAACAGATGCCTGAAAGTTGATGAAAGAAAGAGTCCTGTATCCCTCTACCTCTGTGCAACAAGAGAATATGGAAATAAATAATGAACAGACCTGTATGAGATTATGGGCGCAGACACGCAATGTCCTGTTCAGGGGCCGTCTTTGCTTCTCCTCGTGTTCTTCTGCAGGTGACCTTCTCTTATTTTATCAGGAAACCTGCTGAGAGAGAAGAGGAGTGTAAGCTCTGTGACCAAAAAAGGGAAAAGTATTCAGGTATAGAATCACTCACCCTGACTGTCTAATGCCCCGTGCATGCGGTCGGATTTTCCGACGGGAAATGTTTGATGGGAGCTTGTTGTCGGAAATTCCGACCGTGTGTAGGCTCCATCGGACATTTTTCGTTGGAATTTCCGCCAAACAAAATTTGAGATCTGTATCTCAAATTTTCCGACAACAAAATCCGTAAATTCCGATCGTGTGTACACAATTCCGACGCACAAAGTTCCACGCATGCTCAGAATCGAGCAGAAGAGCCGCATTGGCTATTGAACTTCACTTTTCTCGGCTCGTCGTACGTGTTGTACGTCACCACGTTCTTGACGATCTGAATTTCCGTCAAGATTTGTGTGACCGTGTGTATGCAAGACAAGTTTGAGCCAACATCCGTCGGAAAAAAAACAAACATGGATTTTGTTGTCGGAATGTGCGATCGTGTGTACACGGCATAAGGCCTCATGCACACAGAACCTCAAAAATGCAACTTTTACAGGCGTTGGATGGTTTTCTTTTTCTGCCTCTAAAGGCACTTCTATGTTATCCTGTGTCCATTCATTTATAAGCATTTACAGGAGCTTAGAGGAAGAAAAAGAAAAGCACCACCAGCGCGTTCAGGAGAGAGCATTTGGGACGGCAAACGCTCATAAATGCACAGTAACGCAAGAATGTTTCCACATTAATGTATTCTAATAAACAGAAAAAAAAAATTATATTCTGGTGCACAGAATTCATTATCAGCTTTATGCCGCGTACACATGGGCGGACTTTTCGACCGGACTGGTCCGACGGACTTTCGACTGACTTTTTAACGAACGGACTCGCCTACACACGATCACACCAAAGTCCGACGGATTTGTACGTGATGACGTACACCAGACTAAAATAAGGAAGTTGATAGCCAGTAGCCAATAGCTGCCCTAGCGTCGGTTTTTTTCCGTCGGACTAGCATACAGACGAGCGGATTTCTGGGTCCGGCTGAGTTACGACGTAAAGATCTGAAGCCTGTTCCAAATCCGTCTGTCAGACTTCCGACAGAAAAAGTCTGCTGAAAGTCCGATGAAGCCCACACATGGTCGGATTGTCCGCCGGATTCGGTCTGTTCGAAAAGTCCGCCCGTGTGTACACGGCATCAGATGAGTTTCTTTCAGTTGCATTTTCCTCCCGTGGAGTGAAGACATCCTGGGGTGAAAAAAAACCTTCCTGTGTGCATGAAGCCAGAACTGTAAAGGAATGGAGGACTCCTCCCAGCAGCTTCCGAGGTGTTCTGTTCTCTGCTTGTTAGTGGAGCGCCGACCCAAACAGGCTGCAGCGTTTATTGCCAGCTCAGCCAGAAACTATTATTCACTAGTCTCGGAGTACACTGGGGGGGGGATATCTGCTGCACAGTACACTCTAGAGGTCTACTGCCTGGCCGCTGTCTGTCCTGGCCGGGGCCGTGTGATGTGTGTTTCATCATTTCATGAAGCTCTTTTTTTTTTTTTGTACACACTTTATTTCAAGTGCACGGGGGTGTATTTCAGTGTGAATAAGACACACAGAAGACAATTGTGTGTCCTAGTAATGACCAGTGCAGCAACACGCCAGTCACTGCAATATACACGAACGAGGCCTTAAAGTGATAGTAAGGGTTTGTTTATAAAAAAAAAAAAAAGAAAAAAAAAACAGACATGTTATACTTACCTGCTCTGTGTAGTGGTTTTGTACAGAGAAGCCCTGATCCTTTTCGCCTGGGGTCCCTCGCCGGTGCTCCTCCCCCTTGACCAGTGCACCCAATCGAAAGCCACTAGCCACCTGCATGCTCGCACTCGAGCCCCGCACTATGCATCCATAAGACACATAGAGCTGCAGCTTGTTCCCGCTCTCTACTCATTGGCCCAATGGCTGTGATTGACAGCAGTGGGAGCCAGGACAGCCAAGGCTCCCATGCACATCACTGGATCAAGAGGGGATTTAGGTGAGTAGTAGTGGGGGGGGGGGGCTGAATATAGACTTATGTACAAGACTTTTGCACTTTCAGCCCGGGAGGCGCTCTCGGTATGGTCGCATAGACCGTGAGCTCCGCACCGCTCCAGCCATCTATCCCCCACTACAGCTACCCGAGAGCTCTGCCCCGATCAGCTCCAACTGGATAAACCTTGGGAACGCTCCGGGAACCGTCAGATGGCCAGGGGATCCGCTAGGAGAGACCTCTCTCGTCAGCCCGTGGTTGACCAGAAAATCCAAGATAGTGCCCGCTACTCCACACGGAGCCGATGCAGAGGAGGAATCCATAGCTGACCTGGACACAGTAGGAGACACGGTGCCTCTACCAACCAGTCCCACAGTGATTAACCCTCTTATGGCTCGATGGATGAGCTTTTGCTCACACCTCTGACAAGACATTACCAGCCCAGGGGCATTCAGTGGGGACCCTCCTGATCAACCCCACCCCCCTTCTGACATCCCATCTCTAATGTCTGCTTTTTCGAAAATGCTTTCCAGGGGCCTAGCACACACGGCTACCCAAATGACCTCACCTATTCACACAGACATTCAAAACCTAGGGTCTAGAATTGAAGCCATTGAAAAGAAAGCAGACCAAACTATCGCCAGAACAAACCAAAACACTGCCAGCATACAGGACCTCCAAGAGCAATTAGAGACCACCATGTCCAAAATTGATGATCTGGAGAATCGATCTAGATGCTATGACTTTAGACTAATGCCCCGTACACACGGTCGGATTTTCCGATGGAAAATGTCCGATCGGAGCGTGTTGTCGGAAATTCCGACCGTGTGTGGGCTCCATCGGACATTTTCCATCGGATTTTCCGACACACAAAGTTTGAGAGCAGGATATAAAATTTTCCGACAACAAAATCCGTTGTCGGAAAATCAGACGGAAAAAGTGCCACGCATGCTCAGAATAAATAAAGAGATGAAAGCTATTGGCCACTGCCCCGTTTATAGTCCCGACGTACGTGTTTTACGTCATCGCGTTCAGAATGATCGGATTTTCCGACAACTTTGTGTGACCGTGTGTATGCAAGACAAGTTTGAGCCAACATCCGTGGGAAAAAATCCTAGGATTTTGTTGTCGGAATGTCCGAACAAAGTCCGACCGTGTGTACGGGGCATTAGAGGGGTCCCTGAATCGATCAAAGAAGTCCAACCAGCAGTCCACTCATTCATCAAAGAGATTATCCCGGACATCCCAGAACACCATCTGGAGCTGGACAAAGCTCACAGAGCCCTTCAACTACCACACACAGATAGGTCAGGGTGGGGATGGGGCGGAGTGTCGCTACGTAGAGCGCTCCGTAGGAAGCCGGGCGCCACCGCCCTCCCCGCATATCCGCTCAAACAGTGAGGAGGAAGCTGGGAAGCCACAGAGACGCCGGCGCTGAGAGATGACGCCAGCACGGAGCGGCGCGGGAGAAGAGTGAGACAGCTACCAACCACTACCGCTGCCGTCGCCACTGCTTGGATAAACCCTCAACACCGCAACCAACGCGGGTACTAGGAGCAGGAGCTTTGCAGCAACGGAGGGAAGAGAGAACTGGGGGAATTGGAGCTGCTCAACAAGCATTAAGGTAACGCCGCAGCAGGAGGGGGGGTAGCCAGCAGGGAGGCATACAGGAACAGGAGCAGAGGGAAGTGAGAACCGAGGAGAGGCCCCCTGTAAGCTGATGCCCCCTGGTGTGTCTCCCCGGCCCCCCCCTGTAAAATCTTTAAAGAAGCAGCTGGAAAACAAGGTAAAAAATTAAATACCACTCTCTGCATTTACTTTACACTACCCTGCGTTACCCTGCATCCACAATCGCCGGGTAAGAAATTAAAACGTTGCTTGCATGTACTCTGCATTACTTGGCGTTACTCTACATATATATTTTCCGGAAATTAACCCATCTTGCCATCTTCCGAACTACTTGGTTCTAGGACTCATAGTAAGGGTTGAGGGAAATACCCACAGAACAACAGCAAGTAGTAGAAAGGCGCTTGGGAAGTAATCATTTATACACAAGTACCCGGGACAGATATACTGACTACCCATCTCCCGATTTAAACATTACCTGTTTTTTTTTTTTTTTTCTTTTTTTTTTCTTTTTTTGACTGTCTAATGTGAACACCTGTGCGTCCTCATATTCATCCACTTGCGTGACATTATAAACCTCAAAAAGATCTGAGCTGGCTCCATACTTAAAGGAATAGTGTGCGCGAAAGAAAAAAGGATTTTAATCTTAAGTGACATTCTTTACAACAGCGCTAACTGTGTCAGCCCTCTAGGATGTATACAGTAGAGGGTAGATAATCTAATAATAGAAGACTTGACTGTCTTAGCCTCTCTCTCCTATCTCTAAACGTGGGGGCCACCCTCCCTACCCCCCTGTTTCTTTGATAGCCAAAAACTAAGAAGACAAAGTATCGGGTAGAGATACTGGTTATCCGGGGTCACCTGGACTATATAAGTAAATACCCGGGATAGGGATAGAAGGGCAGAGAGGCAGGAGTAAGTTCAACTCAAAAAAAAAAAAGAAACATATACTCTACCCTAAATTGGGGGCTGGCGGTTAATTTCACGGGGCTCCCCACTAGGCAGAACCTAAAGAGGAATAGATAGCTACCTTGTGATACCGCTGGGAGGTAAGCGCATACACACCCGCTCAGATCTGACGGATAGGGTCTGTGGGGAAGTGTAACCTCTACGGAGGACCCCCCCATAGACCCAAGCGGATTGAGGAGACCCCCTGTGGGCCCAGCATAGGAGCGAGGGTGTGAGCGGGCGTGGGTGCGTGGCCCACGCATATTCGGGGCCAGAAGAGGGAACTGAAGTAGGTGGCTTCGGGCCCTGTAAAGGAGTAACCTAGGCACAGATAGTCACATCTGGGATCGCACTAATTCAGCGGGGCAGGGCGGAGTACTCCGAGACTCGGGGAGATGAGGGGGAAGGTGAATAAAGGCAGCAAGGGAACTATAACCGCTTCCAGCCCAGGTGGGATCCAGAGATATATGTCAACCGAGGCCAGCATGTTGGAAGAATCCCAGGGGAGCCCCAGACTGGGAGCACCCTCACGCCCAGGGATAAACAAACAAAAAGGGGCAACAGAAGAAAATAGAAGTAAAAGCGTAAGAGCAAGGATCAGTGGAAGCCAACAGATTCACGGCCTCGAGATACAGGAAGGTTCTCATGGGAGACATGAAGAGGAGGATCTCACCAGGGGGAACAAACCAACACCCCAACTTATACAGGAAGAGGCCCCACAGATCAGAGAAATGCTCACTGAATTATTAATGAAACTGGAGACCTCCCTTAAAAAAGAGATCGCAACTGTAAGGGTAGATATTGGGCATGTGCTGAAAAGGGTGGAAGAGATGGAAGACAGACTGGAAGAACATGAGCGGAGGCTGGAGGGAATGAACACGCAAATAAGGGATATACAAAGAGCGAATAGAAATCTCCTTTACAAATTAGAAGATCAGGAGAATCGCAGCCGACGCAAAAACCTGCGATTCAAGAGCATCCCAGAGCAAGCCAGGAAGGAAGAGTTGGTGCCGATATTACAAAAATTACTAAACCCATTGCTAGATAAAGAGGTGACAGCCCCTTTGAAAATCGACAGAGCCCATAGGGACGCACGATACCCCAGAAACACATCGGAAAACCCAAGAGATGTGATAGTGAAGTTTCACTATGAGGAGGATAAAGTTAAAATCTTGGGAAAGCTGCGACACCAACCAGGCTTAAGCTTTGAAGGAGCAGAGATACAGGTCTACCCAGACCTCTCTGCAGAGACCCTCACAAGAAGGAGGCTACTAAAACCACTGACAAGCATGCTGAAAACAACAGAAATACCGTACCAATGGGGGTTCCCGGCTTGCTTAATCGGAAAAAAGAATGGACGAACGGCAGTGCTCAGATTCCCAGAAGACCTCGAGGACTTTTGCTGCAAGCTAGATATTGCCCCCCCAAATATCCCAGGTTGGGGTATGGAGGAGACTCCAGCCCCAGCGCAGGATAAAGCATGGAGGAGGGAGGGTAGGGGCAAAATGGCTAACGCAAGTTAATATATAAGAGGCATAGCTAAGGGGAGAAGGGCAATGCCGAGATGAGCGGTGTGGGGGGGAGGGTGGAGGGTGCTGGGGCGATACGGGGAACTCTGGTGACACGAGCCTTATGGGGAAGATGGAGGCGGGATGGAATCCGATTGAGGACGACCAACCGATCCATGATTTGAACAGAGGAATCTGCCCCGCCAGAATAGGCGACCTGTTCCAGAAGGAGGGTGGGGGGAGGCGGGAGTGGAAGGTGGGGGTGGGGGTGGGAGGTGGGGATGGGGGTGGGGGGAGGGGAGCGGGGGGCTGTTGGGGTG
Organism: Aquarana catesbeiana; assembly: GCF_042186555.1. Lineage (NCBI taxonomy): Eukaryota > Metazoa > Chordata > Amphibia > Anura > Ranidae > Aquarana > Aquarana catesbeiana. The sequence continues at coordinate 255,993,711 of NC_133333.1, forward strand.
GGTTGTTTTTTTCTTTTTTTTTTGTTTTTTTTTTTTTTTTTTTTTTTTTTTTTTTTTTTTTTTTCTCTCTCTCTCCCTCTCTCTCCCCCCTGCTATGCTGCAGGGGATTGGCCAGACGCTCCTCCTAATAATATAAAATGGGAGTAATAAACCTCGTTACCTACAATGTGAGGGGACTTAATACGAAAAAAAAAAGGTATAAAATCAATCAAGAACTGCACCTTTTAGGCGCAAATGTAGTGTTCCTACAAGAAACCTACGTAACGCACTCAAGTAGGGGACTTGCATCATACTGGTTCCCAGAATGGCGCTATGGGGACGCCAGCTCAGTCCACTCAGGGGGAGTGGCTATTGGGTTCGATAGAACTGTAAGGTTTGAAGAAGAGGAGCGACTGGCCGATCCTAGGGGCAGGTATTTGTTCGTGAAAGGGAAGATGTTTGAGTCATGGATCACATTGGCAAACATCTACGCTCCCAATAGAAACCCGGAGAGCTTCCTAAAGAGAGTCCTGATGAAATTAGAATCTTTTAAAAAAGGGAGGCTAATAGTCGCAGGAGATTTAAACATATGTATGGACCCTAAGGTAGATACATCAAGGAGTGAGTCAAGATTGGGCGCACAGGGAGGGATACTTAAGAAAATGTTAAATCGCATGCAGTTGATAGACGCATGGAGGATAAGCCACTTAAAAGATCGGGACTATACATTCTTTTCTCAGGTACACAAATCATTTTCGAGACTCGATTATATCTTAATAGAACATCAGCTGGTCCCTTTTTTGAAGGTAGCAGAAATAAAGGCTATTACCCTATCCGATCATGCACCGGTAAAAATCCAAGTGGAGATCGCCGGTGCAGATCGACTTAGGACAAACTGGAAACTTAATGATTCCCTGATGCAGTACCCAGATGTAGTGGAGAAAATAGAACAGGAATTAAAAAGCTACTTTAAGACCAACGATACCGAGGATATATCTAGACCCACTCTTTGGGAAGCACATAAAACCTACATAAGAGGGATGTGGATTGCAATAGGAACAAGGAAAAAAAAAGAGAGAGGGGAAAACCTGACACGACTATATAGAGAGATCCAGGAAGCGGAACAGAGTACAAGACCTAGGGGGTTACCAGAAAGGTGTGAGTTAATTAAGAAAAGAAGAGACCTGAACGAGCTGTTGGAGGAGGAAAGGAAGTGTGCTTTCGACATGATAAATAGAGACGTTTATAGAGAAGGGAACAAACCAGGAAAGTGGATGGCCAGAAGGGTCAGGGAAAAAAGGAATAGGACTTTTATACCTAAAATAAGAGACGAAGAGGGGAACCTAGAATTCTCTACGCCAAAAATTGCTGAGATATTCCACTCTTACTATAGCGCCCTTTACAATGTAGGTCAGAGTGAGAGGGGAAGAGACAAGAGGAAGGAAAGAATAAGGGAGTACCTTCGGGGACTAGACCTCCCCAGGGCAGAGAAGGATATGGTTGAACGTTTGGACGCTCCCATATCCCAAGAAGAGGTTGAAAAGGCAATAAAAAACACTGCCCTGGGGAAGAGCCCGGGCCCCGACGGATTCTCCGTAGCCTACTATAAAAAATTTTCAGATATACTTGTACCTAAACTATGTGACTATTTGAATGCTCTCGGGGAGAATGAAGAGTCTCGAGAAGAATCTTTATTAGCGCATATTACCCTAATCCTGAAAGAAGGAAAAGACCCATCCTCCCCTGGAAGCTATAGACCAATCTCACTCTTAAACGTGGACACAAAAATCTTTTCTAGAATACTCGCAGAAAGGATGAAAATGGGTTTAAAACAATGGATACACAATGACCAAGTAGGATTTGTCCCGGGGAGGGAAGGGAGAGATAATTCCTTGAAAACACTTCTCCTCATGCAGGAAGCAATCAGGAGCAATACTCCAGCAGCCCTATTATCTATCGATGCCGAAAAGGCATTCGATAGAGTGGATTGGGGATTTATGACGGAAACATTGAAGCACCTAGGATTGGGGGAGAGGATGATGAAATGGATACTCTCACTATATAGACATCCCAAGGCAAGGATTAAAGTAAACGGAACCCTGTCTTGTCCCCTTGAATTGTTTAATGGGACAAGACAGGGTTGCCCCCTCTCCCCAATTCTGTTTGTTTTATCCCTGGAGCCACTCTTAGCGGCCTTTCGTGGGAATGGAGACATTCAGGGAATCAAGGTTGGATCGAAGGAATACAAGATAGTAGCATTTGCTGACGACTTGTTATGCTTTGTTACTTGTCCTAGAACAACAATCCCCATGGTGCTAAAGGAATTTGAGCGGTATGGAGACCTGACAAACTTCAAAATAAATATGAATAAATCAGAGCTCTTAAACATAACAATTCCAAAGCGAGAGCAGAGAGCACTGCAAATTGGACTCCCATTTGCATGGTGTGAGAGGGAACTAGCATACCTAGGCATAAAAATACCACCTTCACCGAGAGATCTATTCGTCGCTAACTACATACCCCTACTTAACAAAATTAAAGACCTATTAGGCAGGATGAGATACAAAGCCCTGTCATGGATTGGTAGGATAAATTCGATTAAAATGTTTGTGTTACCCATGTTACTATATACCTTCCAAATGGTCCCAATAGAAATCCCCCCTAATTTTTTTGTCAAACTACAATCCTTAATAGTGAGATATATATGGGCACGTAGGCAACCTAGGATAGCATATGACACTTTAACGAGGGCTAAAGAAATGGGAGGGTTAGGTGCACCGGACTTAAAAAAATACTACCAGTCGGTGGTGATGGCTAGGATAATTGACTGGCTACACAATAAACAGGAGAAAAGCTGGGTGAGCATTGAAATAACACTGAGTGGGGCGGATATAGAAAAATTAATATGGAACCCACCACAACACAGAGATTTAGGTAAGAGAACTAATTTTTTGACTAGAAACACTTTTAGAATATGGGATAGGGTGGGTAAGAGTAGCCACTGGGAATTTAATTCACCTTTATTATCACTATTAAACACGGATTACTTTTTACCAGGGAAGGAGGAACATTTATATTTCACGAGATGGGCAAGAAAAGATACAATACAGCTTAAAGATGTAATGAGGGGAAATAAATTATACACCTACACTGAAATTACACAGGCCTGGGGGAACAAACCACTAGACAAATGGAGGTACGCCCAGATACAGCACTTCACACGTTCACTACCACAACCATTGAGAGGAAAAGACCAGTTAAGGCCCATAGAAAAATTACTAAGCTCCCCAATGTGTGTAAAAGGGAGCATCTCAAAACTATATAACATTATAAGAGGGGAGGCGAGTAAAGGATATCCCACCTTCCTGGAGAAGTGGGAAAAGGAATTGGGGGGGCTAGAAGGGGCAGATCATAGAAACAAGATCTTAAAGATGGTGTATTCAACGGCAAAAGACTCTCGGACATATGAAATGGCCTATAAAATGATAGCAAGATGGCATAGGACGCCCCAAAAGGTACACAAATACGACAAGGAGACCCCTCAAACTTGCTGGAAGAAATGTGGAAAAGTGGGTACTCTTACCCATCTGTGGTGGGAATGCCCTAAAATTCAGAAATATTGGGGAGAAGTCGTAGAGGAAATACAGCAGATAACGGGAGAACAGGTTAATAATAACCCCTGGGCGTGCATGTTTCACGATACGGAAAGAGAGATCCCCCAATACATAAAGTCAGTTACCCCACTCCTTTTAAACGCAGCCAAAGCACTGATACCATGTCATTGGAAGGACATAGAAATTCCAAGGATGAAGGATTGGATAACAAAAGTTGAATGGATTAGAGGAATGGAAGAAGTAAGACACTTGACGGAAGAGCGGCGAGACAAATACTTAAAGAGGTGGGCAGGATGGCATGAGTATAGGAATACAGAAAGATACGTGACAATTATGGATTCTTGAGGGGGAGAGAGAGAGGGATGAGGGGAGGGAGGACAGATAATATTCTGGGCTCCCCCCCCCTTTTTTTTTTTTTTTTTTTTTTTTTTTTTTTTTTTTTTTTTGGGGGAGGGGGGGTGAGGGGAGAAAAAATAGATAAGTAAGTACAGGTATTTTTAGTGGATGTAAGGGAAAGAGAAAATGCACTTTAAAAGTTCTGTATTAAAATTAGTATTATGCTTTTTTGAGCCACAATGATGCGAAAAAGAGAGGGGGCGCAGCGTAAATGACGCAGCTGACTTAAAAACTCTCTAAAAAATTGCTGATGTGGAAAGAAAAAAAAAAGGAAAAAGAAAAAAAAAAAAAAGGAAAAAAAAAAAGGAGAAAAAAAAAAAAAAAAAAAAAAAAAAAAAAAAAACTACCACACACAGATGGCCTTCCTAGAGACATCATCGTCAAGCCACACTTCTACTCGGTCAAGGAGGAAATCATGAAACTCAGACCACCTCCTATTTCAAAACCATCAAGTCCAAACCTTTGAGGACCTCTCTCCTTAAAGGTCCAAAAGTGTTAATCGCTCAAACCCCTGTTACAAGCACTGACCCAGAAGTAGATACCTATACCTATAGATGGTCATTCCCGTTCCGTTTCGTTTTCAGAGGGGGAATGTCTGCTAAATCACTTGGGATTGGTCTCTCAAGAACTTCAACCACCTTCCTCGCATTAAGGTTCTTCTTCTCTGAAAAAACCTTCCCCACCCAGCCCCCTTACTCCTATGTGGCAGAAGCAACAGCCAAAGAGGTCAAGAGACTCTCATTCTCCCTGATCCGAAGACCCCAGCCAGGGAAAAAAAACCCGTTGACTCTCCTCTCAAGCTTGCTTGAACTGCTTTGTATTTTCAAATGCACCACTTCTCTACCGGTCTTCCTACAAGGATATTCATGTTTGATTCCCTCACTTAAAGACTACGCTCCCCCCCACTTTTTGGTTATATAATATGAGTAACTAGTCCCTTTGGCTAAACAATTAGAGCCCCTAAGCCCGGAACTTTCTTTTAGGTCTGACTGTCCTGGTTAGATCTCCGTTTTTTGGACTAATACTTAGCTCATTTTAGAGACTTACTCAACTAGTTGTCCGATGTGGAGCTTGGGTTGAAAGGGACGGTTGCCCTACACTTGGAACGGGGGGCTGTTGATCCCCCTCGGCCCCTGCTTCACCCTCTGGCCTTTGGCCCAGGTTGGATTATTCCCCCATTTTTGCCAATATCAGGCCCTTAAATATGATGTCTTGCTCCTTCAGGAAACTCATTTTCCAAGCTCTTACAACTCATCTTTCCTTCACACTACCCCCAATTCTAGCTAGCCAATGCGGAAAATAAAACGAGAGGCATAGCAATTTGCTTTTCCAAGTGGTTAAATTTCTCACCAACTAAAATAGTCAGAGACCCATTAGGTCACTATTTACTGGCTAAAGGCTCCATTGAGGGGATAACTTTTATCACCTATGCCCCAAATACAGTACAAGCCGCTTTCTTTGAAGCCCTAACTAAAAATCTCTCGCCTTTCTTCAAGGTGTCCGTAGTCCTCGGATGAGACTCAAATATACCCTTTGATCTGTTACTCGATAAGTCAGGCAGAGGTACCCCCAGACCCAAAACGTCCCCCCAGACAAAGCCTTAAAATAGCCCACCCTCCTCTAATCGCTAGGGTTGATTGACATATTGAGAGAACAAAATCCTCACTAAGCACTATACACACTACTCTGCCCCGCACCAAACCTATGCCAGGATAGACCATGTCTTCATACATTCCTCCTCTATCCCTCTAGCTTTCAGGTCCAAAATACATGACACAACCCTTTCTGATCACTCAATAGTCTCCCTATCTCTTCATAGACCCCCACAATCGGCTAGCCCCTTTAAATGGCAACTCAACGAATCCCTCTTAAATGACCCTATTCAAAGCACAATTGTGGAGAAAGCTATAAAAGAATATTTCGAGACTAACGATAATGCGATAATGACGCAGTTTCTCCTGGAATACTCTGGGCAGCACATAAAACAGTAATTAGGGGGGAAATGATCCAGATATCCTCCCAACTGAAAAAAGAAAGAAGATCTGAAGTAAATAAATTAACAAGGGACTTCCAATCTCCTACTTGTGAAACTCTAGCACAACTAGAGAGTGCCCGTCTAGCTCTAAACCTGACGACAGAAGCACCTCCGGTGGACAGGAGCCCGATTTTACTCTCAAAAAGATAGGATCGGATCCAAACTGGCAGCCAAACTTAGCCCCAAATCCCGGCCCCTGTCCTTTCCTAAAATCTGTTCCACCTCAGGCACTTTGACACAGAATCTCCTCCGAATCATGGAAACCTTTCATGAATTCTATGCCAATTTATAAAGAGCTGATCCTCCCTCCTCCCATCTGACATTAGACGAGTTCCTCCGCAATATTCCCATTCCAAAATTTTCTAAAAGTCACAGAACGTGCCTTGAACATCCTATCAGGGCTAAGGAAGTCCTAGAGGTCATTAGAAACCTTAGCACTGACCGTATGCAAAATTTATGGCTTGAAGGAGGTTAAACCAGGGTGATGACTGCAGCTGCAGGCTTCACCCAGGTACCTATTTTTAGAGCAGGCGGTTGGCTTCTTAGTGATAAAAGCCAATCGGTTGTTATCATAAAGGAACGGGAGGGGACTCGGGGACTCCCCCCCCCCCCCCCCCCCCCTGCTCTTCCCAGGCCTCCGGTCCCACCGGGAGGCCCGAGCCACCATTTGGCGTGTCCGCCGCCTAGGCTGAGACCCGAACACAGCCGGAATCGGTTCCAATCGGGTCTTCGATGTAAAATCTCGGAAGCGATGTCACAACGTCACTTCCGGTATACTTGGCTGCCAATGGCGCCGATTTTAAAAAGATGACAGTATTTAGAAATGCAGTTTTTGGCGATCTGAATACTTCTAAGTGCAGAGGAGGGATATGGGGTCTTTCAGACCCCCGATGCCTCCATAAAGAGCACCTGTCAACACCTATTACTGTCACAAGGGATGTTTAATTTCCTTGTGACAGCAATGAAAGTGATCAGAATTGTTTTTATTTTTAAAGGGACAATGTAAATTTTCTCCAAATAAGGCCACCTGGATCCCCAATCAAACGTAGCCTATATCTAAGTCATCCCTAAACCAGGCAAAGATGATAGTGATATCAGCAACTACCGCCCCATCTCCCTTATCAATAATGATCTCAAAATTCGAATGAAAACATTTGCGCAGAGATTGTCGGGATTTATTGCCAATTACATCCACAAAGATCAAGTGGGTTTCATAACAGGTCGGAAGGTCCCTGATCAAATTAGAAGAGCTATAGACATCATATCTATATTAAGCTCACAATTAGGGTTGTCCCAATACCGAGCATTTGCCCATCAATCAGTGCCATCTATCAGTGCTAGCCATCAGTCAGTGCCACCTATCAGTGCCCATAAGTGCCGTCTATCCATCAGTGCCCATCAATCAGTGCCCATCAGTCCGTGCTATCTATTAGTGCCAGCCATCAGTCAGTGCCACCTATCAGTGCCCATAAGTGTCACCTATCCGTCAGTGCCCATCAGTCCGTGCCATCTATTAGTGCCAGCCATCAGTCAGTGCCACCTATCAGTGCCCATAAGTGCCGCCTATCAGTGCCATCTATCCTTCAGTGCCATCTATCAGTGCCAGCCTTCAGTCAGTACCACCTATTAGTGCCCATCAGTCAGTGCCACCTATCAGTGCCAGCCATCAGTCAGTGCCACCTATCAGTGCCAGCCATCAGTCAGTGCCACCTATCAGTGCCCATCAGTCAAACTTTCACACAACATTAAAAAAAAAAGTATCAGTAATCGGTATTGGCGAGTACTTGAAAAAAAGAATCGGTACTTGTACTCGGTCTTAAAAAAGTGGTATCGGGACAACCCTACTCACAATGGGAAGGAGGAAAACCACTAGAAGGCTTTCTTTTATCAATAGAGATCTTCAGAAGACCTTTGAGATCCTGGAAAGATGGGGTTTCGGCCCCAAATTTCTAGGACTTATGCACGCTCTCTATTCAAACCCCAGTGATCAAGTGTGTCTGATTGGCAGATACTCTGATATACTTTCTATTGAGAAAGGAACTAGACAGGGATGCCCCCCTCACCTTTATTATTTGCTATAGCTATTGAAACGTTGCCCAATGCTATTAGAAACCACCAAGACATCAGAGGAGTCCAATGCGGCCCTCAGGAACACATATGCGCGCTATTTGCCGACGACTTACTGCTTTTTGTCTCCTCCCCCCTTATCTCTACCCCTATCATCTTTAAACTTCTCCAAGATTTCAGTCACATTTTAGGTCTACGAGTTAATGTCAGCTTTGAACATTGCAGTTTCAACAGCGTTGTTAGACCAGCTACAACGTCACTTCCCGTTCTCGTGTGTGTTTCTGACTTCATCCCGTATCTGGGAATCAAACCTCCCTCCTAGTATAGATAAAATATATGTTGTCAACCAACCCCAGATGTTTAATAAACTAGAAGAGGACTTAGCACACTGCTTGAAACATGGTCTTTCCTGGCTGGGTAGGATCAATTCTATTAAAATAACCCTATTACCACGCCTTCTTTATCTCTTCCGATCAATCCCTATCCCATAAAATTACATTTCTCCTTCTCAAATTCCAAACTAAAATAAACTGATTTGTCTGGGGGAACAAGGGTCACCGCTGCCCTAAGGAAATACTATACCAGGCGGCTTGGGTCTCCCCTACTTATGGTGGTATTTTCAAGCAGCACAGCTGGCCCAGATCTCCACTGTGTACTTTAGGGGTCCAAAACCGGACTGGGTCTCCATGGAAAGACAAGCCATACCGCATCATACTATCGACTTTCTACTGTGAAGACCCCCCGGTTCCAGCTCCATATCCTTATGCAACTCCCTGCATGAGCATCCCTGCATAATCTCCGCCACACGTCCCCTTTCTCATAACCCGCTCTTCTCTCCAGGCTTAAATATAAAATGCTTTCCAATGTTGGCTGAACAAGGAACTATTCCGAATAGGTCACTTTTTCGACTCCATGGGCTCCATTTCACTTGGGTACTGTAAGACCACTCTTGAAATGCCCTCTACTGTAAAACGTTAGATTCATTCAAATTTCCCACTACCTACACACTATTTGGCCCAATAAACCAAATCCCCCCCTCAGAACCTCAGCTTATAAGCAATGGAGCTCTAAAATCATGGATCAGAGGGGAGGTATCTCCATCATCTACTCCTCCTTAGCCGGAAATTTGTACAAACCACCCTATGCCCCGGAGCTGGGAATAAGATCTAGAGGTACATTGGGACCCCAAGGAATGGTTTCATTCTTTCTCTCTGTCCTACAAGGGCATCATGCATATCTCTCTCATAGAAGCGAATATTAAAATTCTTACCAAATGGTACCTTGTTCCTTCCAGGTTGACTAAAATGTACCCTGATTCTAATCCCACATGCTTCAGGGGATGTGTTATACTAGGTACAATGTTCCATACCTGGTGGACCTGCCCCCGAATCAGGAACTTTTGAAATACTTTTTTTCCCCACTTGTTACGTAAAGTTATGGGGGTACCTGTTCCACAAGACCCATCCATAGCTATTATCAACCGAAAATTAGACAAAACACACACAGACCCTTGTTTTTTACATGCTCCTGGGTGCAAAGTTCATGATTGCCAGGGCCTGGAAAAAAACCTAAGGTGTCTCTCTCTAAAGCCAAGAGGAAAATTTGGTGGACTATGACCCAGGAGAAACTTGTTGCCACCCTTCAAGACAGGGTGCAGAAATTTGAGATGACTTGGGAACCTTGGTATCTTTACATGAAGGTCCCACTCTTCCCCGGTCATCTCTCTTCTTGACCTGGTTCACCTGTGCTGCCATTCCCCCCACCCCCACGGGTCTTCTTTACTCTCATCTTCCACTCCTTGTCTCTCTTCTTCTCCGCCTTGACCCCCCCCCCATTTTCTTTCACTCCCCTTCTCCACCGTCCCTTTTTGTTTGAACACTCTCCTAACCCCTAGGTCAGTGATGGTGAACCTTGGCACCCCAGATGTTTTGGAACTACATTTCCCATGATGCTCAACTACACTGCAGCATGCATGAGCATCATGGGAAATGTAGTTCTAAAACATCTGGGGTGCCGAGGTTCGCTATCACTGCCCTAGGTTCTCCAAAGATTCCCTAGGAGAGCAATTTCATACTCAATTGTGTGTGTTCATTTACACAACCATCGCATTTCAGCATTGCTAATGGGGTCGGGCCTGGCTAACAGGGCACTCCATCATATTTCCTATCCAGACATTCAGAGTGCCGCGGTGGCCGGACCATAGAAACTAGTCACAGATTATTGGTTAATCCTGACTCTTCCAAACGGGTTCAGGACCACAGTTTCATGCTTAAAGCGGGATTCCGGCCTAAAAAAGAAATAAAATTAAAAGTCAGCAGCTACAAACACTGTAGCTGCTGACTTTAAATAAGTACTTACCTGTCCTGGGTGCCTGCGATGTCGGCCGCCCGAGGCCGACCTGTCCCTCGGTTCTCGGGTCCCGGCACCGCCATCCTAGGTAAGGGAGACAGGCAGTGGAGTCTTGCGGCTTCACTGCCAGTTTCCTACTGCGCACGCGTGAGCTGCGCTCTGTGAATGGCCCCGTGGTGTTCTGGGAACACACACAGTTCCCAGAAGACAACGGGGCCGCTCCCCGAGGAGCAGAAGACGCAGCGGAAAAGGAAGAGGCAGATTAGGAAGACTGCCTAGCAACAAGGATTTAGGTAAGTTTATTTTTTTTTTTTTTCAAATGTTTGTTTTTAAATCTTTTTTAGGATTTTTGGTGTAATTTTTTTTTTCAGGGTGGCCCTCCACTTTAAGTGGAGCTGAGGGTTCATATATGTTCTACCGTTCCTCCCTGGAGGTGATGCCACATCCACAGATAGCTCCCATTAGGGTGGTTGGGCTATGCTCTAGTAAGGGCTCGGTACTCACTTTATGTTTATGACTTTACACCCCCCACTCAATCTGTACCAACTCCGTTACACTTTGTCCCTAGCTGTAGTCCTGCATTTAACTTCTCAGTAACTCAAATCCCTCTCTTTTACTTACAAGTTTGAGTTGGGATTTCATTGCCATTGTTTCTTTTGTATTTTGACTGTCTACTTTTGTCGTGACACCCTGTTTTAATGATACTGTTACTATAAATGCTTTCTAAATGGCTGTGTAGGGTAACACGTGTTATGTCAGTTCTACTTGTTTTATCTCATTAAATAAAAATATTGAAAGTAAAAAAAAAAAAAAAAAACTTTCAGCCTTTACAAACACTTTAAAGTGGTTGTAAACCCTTACAGACTACTTTTACCTACAGGTAAGCCTAGATTAAGGCTTACCTGTAGGTGCTGGAAATATCTCCTAAACTTACACGGTTTAGGAGATATTTGCAAAAGACAGCCACTGATGTCTACGGCGCAAGTGCCGTAGACAACGGCGCGCAGGCACACTGAGCGTGCCGTTTCTAAGGGCGATCGTGCCGTTAGTGGCGGCTCCCGCGCACATACGCGGGAGTGACGTCATTGCGGCTCCAGCCAGTCACAGCGCCGGAGCCGCGATACCCGGAAGTCACTCCGGGAGATATAGCTGTGACGGAGGAGGGGAACGAGGACCGATTCGGGGGCTTCGATCTCGGGTAAGTAATTTATAATGAGCTAGTATGTTACACTGTGCATCATTTTACCCATGGCTGGAAAACCCTCCTCTATCTCCTTCCTGCCCGGCCTATAGCAGAATGACGCCGAGGGGGAGATCAGTAATCCTGACTGGGAGTCATATGATGTCCAGCAGGATAACCCACTTGTGCGCACCCCCGGAGGCACGCAGAGCGGCAATCAGTGGTGCAGTGTGTCGCTCTGACACACCACATCTCTGATCTTGGTAAAGAGCCTATAACGTAGACTCTTTACCATGTGATCAGCTGTGTCCAATCACAGCTGATCACCTCGTATAACAGGAAGTGCCGGTTATCGGCTTTTCCTCTATTTGCACTGACAATGGCGTGAGTAGAGGAGAGCCGATAAGCCGCTCTCCTGATAGGGGGAGTCTGAGCTGATAATCACTGCATTGATTATCAGTGCATACCCATCAGTGATGCCAATCAGCAATGCCTGTCAGTGCCTACTCATCAGTGTCATCATTGCCACCTATCAGTTCCCATCAATGCTACATATCAGTGCTGTATATTAGTGCCTTCTCAGCAGTGCTGTATACTAGTGCCTTCTCATCAGTGCCACCTATCAGTGCTGTATACTAGTAAGGGCTGGGAGATTTTCTAAAAAAAAAAAAAATCTGCGATTTTCTTAAAAAAACTCGATTCACGATTCGAATCAAGTTTTTTTCTTCACCGCGCCGGTCCTGAGGAGCTGCGGGCAGTTTTTAGGTGAGGCCGCAGCTTCGGCCTAGTCCGCGGCTTCGGCCTAGTCCGCGGCGTCCGGCCTCGCGGACTGGGCCGAAGCCTCGCCTAAAAACTCCTGCCCGCAGATCCTCAGGACCGGCGCGGTGTAAAAAAAAAAAAAAAATCTAAGAAAATCGATTTGCTTAAATTTTGAATCGATTTGACCTCTCAACTCGATTCAAGATTTAAATCAATTTTTTCCCCAGCCCTAATACTAGAGCCTCCTCATCAGTGCCACCTATCAGTGCTGTATATTAGTGCCTCCTGATCAGTGCTGTATATTAGTGCCTCCTCATCAGTGCTGTATACTAGTGCCTTCTCATCAGTGCTGTATACTAGTGCCCCCTCATCAGTGCTGTATACTAGTGCCTCCTCATCAGTGCTGTATACTAGTGTCTTCTCATCAGTGCTGTATACTAGTGTCCCCTCATCAGTGCTGTATACTAGTGCCTCCTCATCAGTGCTGTATACTAGTGCCTCCTCATCAGTGCTGTATACTAGTGCCTTCTCATCAATGCTGTATACTAGTGCCTCCTCATCAGTGCTGTATACTAGTGCCTCCTCATCAGTGCTGTATACTAGTGCCACCTATCAGTGCTGTATACTAGTGCCTTCTCATCAGTGCCGCCTATCAGTGCCGTATATTAGTGCCTTCTCACCAGTGCTGTATACTAGTGCCTCCTCATCAGTGCTGTATACTAGTGCCTCCTCATCAGTGCTGTATACTAGTGCCTCCTCATCAGTGCTGTATACTAGTGCCTCCTCATCAGTGCTGTACACTAGTGCCTCATCAGTGCTGTATACTAGTGTCTTCTCATCAGTGCCGCCTATCAGTGCTGTATATTAGTGTCTTCTCATCAGTGCCGCCTATCAGTGCTGTATATTAGTGCCTCCTCATCAGTGCTGTATACTAGTGCCTCCTCATCAGTGCTGTATACTAGTGCCACCTATCAGTGCTGTATACTAGTGCCTTCTCATCAGTGCCGCCTATCAGTGCTGTATATTAGTGCCTCCTCATCAGTGCTGTATACTAGTGCCTCCTCATCAGTGCTGTATATTAGTGCCTCATCACCAGTGCTGTATACTAGTGTCTTCTCATCAGTGCTGTATACTAGTGCCTCCTCATCAGTGCTGTATACTAGTGCCTTCTCATCAGTGCTGCCTATCAGTGCTGTATACTAGTGCCTCCTCATCAGTGCTGTATACTCGTGCCTCCTCATCAGTGCTGTATATTAGTGCCTCCTCATCAGTGCTGTATACTAGTGCCTCCTCATCAGTGCTGTATACTAGTGCCTTCTCATCAGTGCCGCCTATCAGTGCTGTATATTAGTGCCTCCTCATCAGTGCTGTATACTAGTGCCTCCTCATCAGTGCTGTATATTAGTGCCTCCTCACCAGTGCTGTATACTAGTGCCACCTATCAGTGCTGTATACTAGTGCCTTCTCATCAGTGCTGTATATTAGTGCCTCCTCACCAGTGCTGTATACTAGTGCCTCCTTATCAGTGCTGTATACTAGTGTCTTCTCATCAGTGCTGTATACTAGTGCCTCCTCATCAGTGCTGTATACTAGTGCCTCCTCATCAGTGCTGTATATTAGTGCCTCCTCACCAGTGCTGTATACTAGTACCTCCTCATCAGTGCTGTATACTAGTGTCTTCTCATCAGTGCTGTACACTAGTGCCTCCTCATCAGTGCTGTATACTAGTGCCACCTATCAGTGCTGTATACTAGTGCCTTCTCATCAGTGCCACCTATCAGTGCTGTATATTAGTGCCTCCTCACCAGTGCTGTATACTAGTGTCTTCTCATCAGTGCTGTATACTAGTGTCTTCTCATCAGTGCTGTATACTAGTGCCCCCTCATCAGTGCTGTATACTAGTGCCCCCTCATCAGTGCCGTATACCAGTGCCTCCTCATCAGTGCTGTATACTAGTGCCTTCTCATCAGTGCTGTATACTAGTGCCTTCTCATCAGTGCTGTATACTAGTGCCTCCTCACCAGTGCTGTATACTAGTGCCTTCTCATCAGTGCTGTATACTAGTGTCTTCTCATCAGTGCTGTATACTAGTGTCCCCTCATCAGTGCTGTATACTAGTGCCCCCTCATCAGTGCTGTATACTAGTGCCTCCTCATCAGTGCTGTATACTAGTGCCTTCTCATCAGTGCTGTATACTAGTGCCTTCTCATCAGTGCTGTATACTAGTGCCCCCTCATCAGTGCTGTATACTAGTGCCTTCTCATCAGTGCTGTATACTAGTGTCTTCTCATCAGTGCTGTATACTAGTGCCTCCTCATCAGTGCTGTATACTAGTGTCTTCTCATCAGTGCTGTATACTAGTGCCCCCTCATCAGTGCTGTATACTAGTGCCTTCTCATCAGTGCTGTATACTAGTGCCCCCTCATCAGTGCTGTATACTAGTGCCTCCTCATCAGTGCTGTATACTAGTGCCTTCTCATCAGTGCCGCCTATCAGTGCTGTATATTAGTGCCTCTTCACCAGTGCTGTATACTAGTGCCTTCTCATCAGTGCTGTATACTAGTGCCTTCTCATCAGTGCTGCCTATCAGTGCTGTATATTAGTGTCTCCTCACCAGTGCTGTATACTAGTGCCTCCTCATCAGTGCTGTATACTAGTGCCACCTATCAGTGCTGTATACTAGTGCCTTCTCATCAGTGCTGTATACTAGTGCCTCCTCATCAGTGCTGTATACTAGTGCCTCCTCATCAGTGCTGTATACTAGTGTCTTCTCATCAGTGCTGTATACTAGTGCCTTCTCATCAGTGCTGTATATTAGTGCCTCCTCACCAGTGCTGTATACTAGTGCCTTCTCATCAGTGCTGTATACTAGTGCCTTCTCATCAGTGCTGTATACTAGTGCCTCCTCATCAGTGCTGTATACTAGTGTCTTCTCATCAGTGCTGTATACTAGTGCCTCCTCATCAGTGCTGTATACTAGTGCCTCCTCATCAGTGCTGTATACTAGTGCCTCCTCATCAGTGCTGTATACTAGTGTCTTCTCATCAGTGCTGTATACTAGTGCCTCCTCATCAGTGCTGTATACTAGTGTCTTCTCATCAGTGCTGTATACTAGTGCCTCCTCATCAGTGCTGTATACTAGTGCCTCCTCATCAGTGCTGTATATTAGTGCCTCCTCACCAGTGCTGTATACTAGTACCTCCTCATCAGTGCTGTATACTAGTGTCTTCTCATCAGTGCTGTACACTAGTGCCTCCTCATCAGTGCTGTATACTAGTGCCACCTAACAGTGCTGTATACTAGTGCCTTCTCATCAGTGCCACCTATCAGTGCTGTATATTAGTGCCTCCTCACCAGTGCTGTATACTAGTGTCTTCTCATCAGTGCTGTATACTAGTGTCTTCTCATCAGTGCTGTATACTAGTGCCCCCTCATCAGTGCTGTATACTAGTGCCCCCTCATCAGTGCCGTATACTAGTGCCTCCTCATCAGTGCCGCCTATCAGTGCTGTATATTAGTGCCTCCTCATCAGTGCTGTATACTAGTGCCTCCTCATCAGTGCTGTATATTAGTGCCTCCTCACCAGTGCTGTATACTAGTGCCACCTATCAGTGCTGTATACTAGTGCCTTCTCATCAGTGCTGTATATTAGTGCCTCCTCACCAGTGCTGTATACTAGTGCCTCCTCATCAGTGCTGTATACTAGTGTCTTCTCATCAGTGCTGTATACTAGTGCCTCCTCATCAGTGCTGTATACTAGTGCCTCCTCATCAGTGCTGTATATTAGTGCCTCCTCACCAGTGCTGTATACTAGTACCTCCTCATCAGTGCTGTATACTAGTGTCTTCTCATCAGTGCTGTACACTAGTGCCTCCTCATCAGTGCTGTATACTAGTGCCACCTATCAGTGCTGTATACTAGTGCCTTCTCATCAGTGCCACCTATCAGTGCTGTATATTAGTGCCTCCTCACCAGTGCTGTATACTAGTGTCTTCTCATCAGTGCTGTATACTAGTGTCTTCTCATCAGTGCTGTATACTAGTGCCCCCTCATCAGTGCTGTATACTAGTGCCCCCTCATCAGTGCCGTATACTAGTGCCTCCTCATCAGTGCTGTATACTAGTGCCTTCTCATCAGTGCTGTATACTAGTGCCTTCTCATCAGTGCTGTATACTAGTGCCTCCTCACCAGTGCTGTATACTAGTGCCTTCTCATCAGTGCTGTATACTAGTGTCTTCTCATCAGTGCTGTATACTAGTGTCCCCTCATCAGTGCTGTATACTAGTGCCCCCTCATCAGTGCTGTATACTAGTGCCTCCTCATCAGTGCTGTATACTAGTGCCTTCTCATCAGTGCTGTATACTAGTGCCTTCTCATCAGTGCTGTATACTAGTGCCCCCTCATCAGTGCTGTATACTAGTGCCTTCTCATCAGTGCTGTATACTAGTGTCTTCTCATCAGTGCTGTATACTAGTGCCTCCTCATCAGTGCTGTATACTAGTGTCTTCTCATCAGTGCTGTATACTAGTGCCCCCTCATCAGTGCTGTATACTAGTGCCTTCTCATCAGTGCTGTATACTAGTGCCCCCTCATCAGTGCTGTATACTAGTGCCTCCTCATCAGTGCTGTATACTAGTGCCTTCTCATCAGTGCCGCCTATCAGTGCTGTATATTAGTGCCTCTTCACCAGTGCTGTATACTAGTGCCTTCTCATCAGTGCTGTATACTAGTGCCTTCTCATCAGTGCTGCCTATCAGTGCTGTATATTAGTGTCTCCTCACCAGTGCTGTATACTAGTGCCTCCTCATCAGTGCTGTATACTAGTGCCACCTATCAGTGCTGTATACTAGTGCCTTCTCATCAGTGCTGTATACTAGTGCCTCCTCATCAGTGCTGTATACTAGTGCCTCCTCATCAGTGCTGTATACTAGTGTCTTCTCATCAGTGCTGTATACTAGTGCCTTCTCATCAGTGCTGTATATTAGTGCCTCCTCACCAGTGCTGTATACTAGTGCCTCCTCATCAGTGCTGTATACTAGTGCCTTCTCATCAGTGCTGTATACTAGTGTCTTCTCATCAGTGCTGTATACTAGTGTCTTCTCATCAGTGCTGTATACTAGTGTCTTCTCATCAGTGCTGTATACTAGTGCCTCCTCATCAGTGCTGTATACTAGTGCCTTCTCATCAGTGCTCTATACTAGTGTCTTCTCATCAGTGCTGTATACTAGTGCCTCCTCATCAGTGCTGTATACTAGTGCCTTCTCATCAGTGCTCTATACTAGTGTCTTCTCATCAGTGCTGTATACTAGTGCCCCCTCATCAGTGCTGTATACTAGTGCCCCCTCATCAGTGCCGTATACTAGTGCCTCCTCATCAGTGCTGTATACTAGTGCCTTCTCATCAGTGCTGTATATTAGTGCCTCCTCACCAGTGCTGTATACTAGTGTCTTCTCATCAGTGCTGTATACTAGTGCCCCCTCATCAGTGCTGTATACTAGTGTCTTCTCATCAGTGCTGTATACTAGTGCCTTCTCATCAGTGCTGTATACTAGTGTCTTCTCATCAGTGCTGTATACTAGTGCCCCCTCAGTGCTGTATACTAGTGCCTTCTCATCAGTGCTGTATACTAGTGCCTCCTCATCAGTGCTGTATACTAGTGCCTTCTCATCAATGCTGTATACTAGTGCCACCTATCAGTGCTGTATATTAGTGCCTCCTCATCAGTGCTGTATACTAGTGCCTCCTCATCAGTGCTGTATACTAGTGTCTTCTCATCAGTGCTGTATACTAGTGTCTTCTCATCAGTGCTGTATATTAGTGCCTCCTCATCAGTGCTGTATATTAGTGCCTCCTCATCAGTGCTGTATACTAGTGTCTTCTCATCAGTGCTGTATACTAGTGCCCCCTCATCAGTGCTGTATACTAGTGTCTTCTCATCAGTGCTGTATACTAGTGTCTTTTCATCAGTGCTGTATACTAGTGTCTTCTCATCAGTGCTGTATACTAGTGCCCCCTCATCAGTGCTGTATACTAGTGTCTTCTCATCAGTGCTGTATACTAGTGTCCCCTCATCAGTGCTGTATACTAGTGTCTTCTCATCAGTGCTGTATACTAGTGCCCCCTCATCAGTGCTGTATACTAGTGCCCCCTCATCAGTGCTGTAT
>NC_133333.1:256012753-256022753 GCF_042186555.1 Aquarana catesbeiana
GATCGCTGTCACATGGTAGAGGGAGTCACCTCTCCTCCGAGGCTCTGTGTTTTTTTGATGTGGTTGAGATGACAGATTGAGTAATGTGACCGCGTCTCTTCAAGGTGTGCGGGTGACAAACTACAATCGTGTTCTGAATCCTCGTGAATCGGCCATGAATCATTTGTGCCTCACATTTCCCTTCTAGTTGTAACTTAATAGTTGGATGCTGGTGTCAGTGGCCACGTTCCGTTCTTAAAGTGGATCTGAACTCAAAGTGTTTTGTTTTAGTGGGACCCTTTTAGAGATGTTCATTTTTTTCCTAAGCAGTACAGCAGAAACTTGAACCTTTTGTTCTGCGTTTCCTCTTTGAAATAATAATATACAGGATTTTGTGTAGCGCCAACAGTTTGCGCAGTGCTTAACAAAATGGAGGCAGGCAGTTGCATTACTATTTGGTACAAGGGGAATCGGAGGGCCCTGCTCATTAGAGCTTACAATCTAAAAAATACACCAGAGTACTTCCTGGTATGTGAGCGTGCCGAGGCCTCCTAACTGTATATGTGCAGTATGAGATCCAAGACACTTCTGTATCCGATTCCAAGTCTTTGTGGGAGTTATTACTACAGATGATTTGGCCCCTGCCTGATATCTGTGCGGATCCCAGACACTGAGGGGGGGGAGGTGGTTACTATACCGGAGGGTGCAAAATATGGCGCAGCTCTGTATAGAAACCAATGAGCTTCCGGGGTTTTATTGTTAAAGCTTAACTGATCAAGCTGGCATTAGAAGCTGATTAACACAAAGCAATCTCCTGCGCTCGGGTGCCCGGTCAGCTAAGTAAGTGGCGCAGCCAACCCCTTTAGCAAAGTGGAATGTCGCAGGTCTCGCTGCCCTCCTCAGAACAATGGGTGTCCTTTATAGCTGAAACATACAAAAAAGACCAGGAGGGCGCACCGACAAACAAGCTTTAAAACAAGGCTTATCAATGCTCCAACAATAGCGAGCAGTATCTCTAGACGCAGCCTGAACCAGATATTTGGAGGAACCAGATGGCATCGCAGGTGGCTTACGCGTTACGAGGGTGAAACCCTCTTCCTCAGAGCCATAGCGATGGTAGTTTGACCACCTCTGGTATCCCCTTAATGTACCCACAGTCACATGTGTGGGTGCACATCCACCAGAGCCTGCCACACCCACACGAGTAGGCTCCGCCTACCATATCCATCCATCACATGTTGCACACAGTGTGCTGCTGTCGATATCCCATCACCATCCCTGGGCGTGACATTACAACATAGTATGGCCTGCATAAAACTATCATCTCACGTACAAGTCATCCGCTGTGTCCCCATACAATACCGGAATTTTATTACCATGCGTTTAGTATATATTTTTAGTTGTATACAGAAAAAGTACAGGCACCACACTCGGCATGCTCCAAACAGTGCAGCCTTACTACTGGCTATATTATGGGGAAGGCTGGGGGACAAATGGAGGGGACCTAAAGAACTGAGTGGGGAAGGGGGGTTTCAAGATCTATTTCTCTCCAACAGTAGTATATTAGAGTGTAGAGCCGATCGTATTGCCACTCCTCCGCGTGGCACGCATGCACACCCAGCCAAAACCAGGAAGTGCAGGTGGATTTGTTTTCCATCCGTCACTTCCAGTCACGGCCCGCGTCACTTCTGCCTCCGGGAGACAGGAAGCTCCCAAGGGACAAGATAGGCCACCACCAGGAAGTTAATTGGCTGCCATGCACAGCTGCACCATATTGTGCATTCTTCAGTTCTAGTAAATCAACCCCAATGTTTTCAGGGCC
This sequence comes from Aquarana catesbeiana, assembly GCF_042186555.1. NCBI lineage: Eukaryota > Metazoa > Chordata > Amphibia > Anura > Ranidae > Aquarana > Aquarana catesbeiana. Next base: position 256,014,555 of record NC_133333.1, read on the forward strand.
ACGCACCCGCTTGGATGTCAGATTGGCAGCAGCGGCTGTGTTTGCGCTTCCTCTGTATCCCAATAGACATCAATGGGACTGCCTGCATGGGGATGCATGGAACGCCCGCATATCCCAGTATTATTATTATACGGGATTTATATAGCGCCAACAGTTTGCGCAGTGCTTAACAAACTGAAGGCAGATGTTAGTTACATTACAATTTGGTACAAGAGGAATCAGAGGACTCAATAAAGCTTACAATCTAAAAAGGGGGGGGGGGGGGTGTCAATTGATACAAAAGGTAATAGCTATGAGGGATGAGTTGATGGAGAAGGTAAAACAGTGTATTAGAAGCAGGATAAGCTTCTTTAAAGAGAAGGGTTTTCAGGGATCGTCCTAAAGATGGATAGGTTAGGGGACAGTCGGACAGATTGGGGTAGGGAGTTCCAAAGGATGGAAGGACGGTGACGAGAGCAGGAGGTCTTGGGAGGACCAAAGAGAGCAGCTTGGTTGGTATTTTGGGACTAGGCTAGTGATGTAGCTGGGGGGGCGCGTTATGGATGGCTTTGTAAATAATTGTTAGTACAGTATGGGTAAACATGGCCCTAAAGCCCCATACACACTATCAGATTTTCTACTGATTTTTGTCTTCAGATTTACCAAAACCGTGTAGTGCGAGGGCCGGCCTGATTGCATACAAATTGAAACTCCTAAGGTTTGACCTCATATTATATGGTTTTGGTAAATCTGAAGACAAAAATCAGCAGAAAATAAGATAGTGTGTATGAGGCTTTACATGGGGAGTATGCTGTATTACACCCTTGTGAACGAGGCCTTAATGTCTGCATAGGCCGTTTATATACGGGACCCCCTGAAATAATTGGTAGCAAGTGATGATACGCATTAATATGCAGTTATTCTGCTTAGTAAATGGAGCCTTTTTATTGCCTACTCATGAAAACAGAAACAGTAATACACACACACAGTACTGCATGCACACATCTGTAGATGTACCCTAAAGATTTATATTTATTCCCGGAGCCATCTAAATATAGTACTTGTGAGCACAGTTGGTGAAAGAATCCTCCGCAGTTCTGGTGATTTTGCTGTGGTGAACACCCTGTGCTGTATTTTTGGCACATCTGATGGTTACAGATATGAGCGCCGAGCTCTGTCACAATGTGGTTACTATCACACATGGCACAAGTGCAAAAAAAAAAGCACACAGCTGGTCCCCAATACAGTGTGAGGATAGACTAGACTCATGGCACAGGTGGTGGTTGACCTGTTAAATGTCAGGGGTGACAGACAGATCAGTTCTGAAGACCCCCAACAACTGCAGGAAATTAAGAGGCAGCAACAAGACCTCTTGGCTGCAGGCCTGGACTGCAGCTGTGGGTCAGCGGCATCATTGGAGGCATCACAGTGGGTCATGTAATGGCAGACTCGGGAAATCTTAAAGAATAAGTTCACCATAGGTTATGTTATAAAATTGTCCAAATAAGTAATTTTTATGTACTGATGAGGCTGCACATATAATCAGGGCACTGATTATCAGTGCAAGTGTCCCCTGTTATCAGCTCTTTTCCTCGCACACTGACAGCGCTGAGGAAGGAAATGCTGATGAGCAGCATTTGATTGGACACAGTTGATCACATGGAAAAGGGCTGATGTGATTGGCCCTTTACCTTGATCCGTGATCAAGTAAGCAACTGAAGGTGTGCAGGGGGACAGGGCTCTGGGAGTACAATAGACGCCCTCCCATACTGGACGATTGTGCTGTAGCAGTCTTTCAGCTATATCGAGGTCGGCAATTAGGTAAAGTGATTCTAAAACTCATTACCTTTTTTACCTTAAGCCTCGGTTCACACTGGGACGACTTGTCAGGCGACCTAGGTCGCCTGACAAGTAGCTTCCCGTTCAGTACAATGGAACCGTTCTAAGGGGAGCGACGCAAGTCGCTCCGACTTAGAAAAAGGTTCCTGTACGACTTCGGGGGCGACTTGGGGTGACTTGCATAGACTTCTATACAGAAGTCGTTTTGCAAGTCGCCCGGGCAGTCGTGTGCAGGTCGCCTCGGTGAGGCGACCTGCAAGTCGTGCCGCCTCTGGTGTGAACCGAGGCTAATGCTTTCCATGTATGAAGGTAAAAAAAAGTCTAAATCACCCTTTTACCTCCCATATACTTTATCCGAGTCCTATCTTGATCCAGCGCCGTGTCCATCTGCAACAGGACTTGTCTGTGTTCCTCTCCTCACAGGACGGGGCAATCAAATCCTGGGGGTCTGGACATGGACCCGCACTGTGTGTATCTATGAAAACATACAGCCCGGCTTGGGAGCAACCCACCTTATGTGCACCCATAGCAAGCGCGTTGCTGTGGGTGCACACAAAAGAGGAGGAAAAGTCAGGAGGGCTAGAGGTGGACCTCAGAAGAGGAGGATCAGGGCTGATCTGTGCAATACCATTGCAAAGAGCAAAGTATAACAAGTTTGATGTTCTAATAATATATATACATACATACATATAGCAATAGATAGAAGATAATTCTGGACTACTGCACTACAGCATCAAAAATACATGCCACAGCAGAACGGACAGAAGAGTTGACACGTTTCACATTACAAACCATGCTTAATCATAGCTAGCTGTGATTAAGCACTGTTTGTAGTGTGAAACGCGTCAGCTCTTCTGTCCGTTCTGCTGTGGCATGTATATTGATGCTGTATTTTATATATAGGGATGTATGCCGATTCGGAGATTCAGCAGGCTCCTGTGCATGTAGAGGTTGGACCCATTAAGCCCCAAAAAAAAGATTTTCTATGGATATCTTTACAGAAGAGATCGCCACGCAATTCAACCTTTCTGGTGTCTTGTGTTTGTTTTTTTTTTTCTAATCTTAATGTTTTTATATTCCTTTTCTCAGAAAAAAACAGCGACGAAGGGCAGCAAGAAGAAGAAGCAGCTCCTGAAGTTCACCTTGGACTGCACACACCCTGTAGAAGATGGCATCATGGATGCTGCTAACTTTGTAAGTTACCATTTGTGAGACCGTCGCTCTGCTTAGCGGTGATTTCTTCTGTAGAATTCTGTGTCTGAGACTATTCCCTTTCTGGAAACCTTTTAAAAGGATAAGTTCACCTTTGGGAATATGTTACGTGTTCCCACAGCTGCAGCCGCTCCACGATCCACCTCCTGTAGTGAAAGCGAGCCCAGGGATCTTCTCCCCGATTTTGATGTCAGGAAAAAGAAAAAGGGCCATTCATACAAAAATAAACAAATGCTCCTGTGTTTAAAAGCTTGCTGTGGGGTAAGCAGGGAAGATCTCCACAGTTCTGTGAATGGGTGAACTACAAGTATCAATGGTCTTTGTAGATGTCGGCTTGTAGTTCTCAATGATGCCATGGTGCTGTTGAGAGCTCCTAGGTAGTTCATTGTTTTTCTGTCATTGAGTAACTGCCTGTCCATATGAGGTACGAGCAGACCGCTAACACTGGCAGTCTGCAAGAGCCCTGCATTGCAATCATGATCTGCTGATTGCGGGTACATTGCTTTAAAGGCTCGTAATAAAAAAAAATAAAATTAATTTCCTGGTTGGTTTGTGTTGAATCCAAAGCGAACTGGAGTCCCACACATCCATCTGATACCAGGATAGGTTTGTAATGCCTCATCATTGATGCAAAAGATGAGATCTCAGGTTTTCTTGCTGGGATCCCATCTTCACCATTGGCTGTCTCTGTGTTGCTTTGGGCTGCCTGTCCATTGCAATACTGTCCATTGATAAGGCAGTGCAGGGAAGCTCCATTGTGGACAGCCAAAGTTCTGCTTTAAAGCTGAACTCCAGAATCCTGTCACAGTTTAGACCAGGGATATGCGATTAGAGGACCTCCAGCTGTTGCAGAATTAAAAGTCCCATGAGGCATAGCAAGACTGACGGCCACAAGCATGACACCCAGAGGCACGATGGGACTTGTAGTTTTGCAACAGCTGGAGGTCTGCTAATTGCATAACCCTGGTTTAGATCCTTAAAGCGGAGTTCCCACTGTTAAATTTTTTTTTTTTTAAGGATCCATATCTTTAGTAAGCATTTTAGAGCACTCACGTTTCTTAGCTGAATCAGCCCTCGATGGTCGATTTCATAGAGGAATATAATTTATATTGCTCTTTACAGGCAGTTTCCATAGTGCTTGTTGGCATGTGAAGCCCACAAGCACTATCTTCCGGGCTCTGGTGCAGCTAAGCGACCAGCATGTACCGCCCGTTCTCGCGCATGCGCCGTACACTTCAAACATTGCCATCACAACGGGCGGCGGCATCGGAAGTGCCCACCCCCGTTGTGATGGCAACGAAGCCCTCGGCGCTGCTCAGTGACTCCTGGCAATTATGACAGCCATCTCACAGGAGCACTAGCGAGCACAGGCGCCTTGGAGAGGAAGAGGCAGATTACGAGGGACCCCCTAGCAACAGACCTGAAAAGGTGAGTGTAAAAAAAAAAAAAAACTGGAACTCTGCTTTAAAACCCTTTGCCCATCCACAATTAAAATGCTTTTAAATATTAAAAAAAACAAAAATCCTTTACATTTTGAGTTTTTACTGACAGAACTACGTTTCCCACGTTCACTGTGAACCTATGAAAGGTGGGTGCTGCAGCAAGAAGGCATGACACCGCTCTCTTCTGTAGACCAAACTGAGGAGGATGGGTGAGTGGGGAGCCATTTCTCCATCCATAGGCAGAAAACTGCATGCATGGGTGCATAAACCAGAGCTACTATGAAGAGGAGGGAAGGGGCGATCTGAATTTTTTTTTTTTTTTACATAGGCAGACCCGCTGTCCTGTCTCTTGGGAACAACCTGCGGGTCTCCGGCGGACATCGCTGATTGGCTCCCGCTATGTCCAATCACAGTGGGAGTGGGTCACCCGCGGTGCGCGCCCTCAACCAAGTGCAGGATCACATATAATATACAGTCAGCAAGCGGTTTAAAGTTTGCTATGGGGGCTCCGTGTGTCCATTCAGGCATGGATTTGTGGCCCTGCCCCCTCTCTCTCCTCATTGGCTCACTGACTGACAGCAGCTGGAGCCAATGGCTCTCCACTGCTGTCTCAGCCAATAAAGAGGGTGAAGTTCTCATTTGACACCAGGGGGACCAATCATCCCCCACTTTCCATCAGAACACCTGTTTATTGGTTAACACTTCTAGAGTCTGCTCAAATCCCCATCAGGACATTATGTGCATGATGGTTGTTTGGGTTTCCTCTGGGTACTCTGGTTTTCTCCTCACTCTAAGTTGGCCCCTAACGTGTATGTATGAGAGGTAAGGACCTTACACTGTAAGCTCCTTGAGGGCAGGAAATGATATGAATGTACAATATGTAAATTGTTGACACGAAATAAATACCGGTAATAATCTGTTTGAGAGAAGTGTGAATATTTTGGATACTAAGCTGATTCTGACAAAGTATTTCTCTGTTACATCCTCCCCCCTTTTGCCCGGGTTCAAACTGCCCGTGACTTTGAAGTCGTACCCCAGCGTGACTTTGGCACAATTTGAATGCGACTTCTTTAAAAAGAAGCCAATGCAAGTTGTACCAAAGTCGGACCAAAACTAGTGCAAGAGCCTTTATGTAAGTCGGAGCAACTCAAGTCGCACAGATTAGAAAGGGTTCCATTGCACAGAATGGTGTCCGACTTCTTCTGATGTGACGAGTGCTCCATAGCCACAGCGGTTGTTACTTCAGGGGACACAGCATGTGGTCTGTTCTCAGTCTGATGGTTTCTTATAAAGGAATGGAATTGTGCTCAGCAATAAGTATATAAAAATAAGACTGACCTAGTGCGCTACCATAGCTCAGTTTTTTAAAGTGGATAAGTGACCAGTGAATACTCCCAAACGCATGTCAAGTATAGGCAAGGCATGTCTTTAAAAAAAAAAAAACTGATTGCCTCCGTGGCTCTGAAGAGGAGGGCTTGACCCCCAAAATGTGTTCTGTATGCTGTGAGGTCTTCCCATACCATACGGATCAAAGGTACATTTTTAGCACAGGCTGGGTCTGTAGCGCATTGTTTAGAAGGTGTGCAATCATAGAGGACAGTGTTGGGGAAGATTGGCTTATCTACACCTTTATTAGAATTTATGTAGTAATTTTCGGTTCTAAACCTCAATATGTGTTATTTTCAGTGACACTCTCATATTGTGCAGCAAATATCTGATGAGGAACCAGATCCCTTATGTCCCTGGAGCATTCTGACCATTCTACACCAGGGTACAGATCATGCTGGCCATGGTCAGTTGTGTTCCCTCGGCCTCTAATCTGAGATACAGGAAGCCAGGCGGGTGGGTGGCATGCCTGTAATCAGCCTGACTGACACCCCACCGGGTGGCTACTTGGCTGATGACAGCGGCTCCTGACCCGAGTCTCACTGTGACCACCATAACTGCACGTTGCTACTAAGCAGCTCAGCAGAAGCGTTGTCACTAAACGTGGGTGCGCCCCCCTGATTTCAACATAGAGGGGTTTCTAAACTTTACACCGCACCAGAATAACAGTAATTATGGTAGAATGTACAAGCTAAAGGTTATCTTTAAAATTGTTAGAGGATGGGATATGATTGTCCCGTTTATCTCGAGCTGCCTACCTCAGAGAAGGCAGTCTGATTCTACACACCATTCTCCTGTATGCTGGACTATTTTGATTGCATAATTCAGCTTGAACTTTAAGTAGGGGGTTTTATATTATGTCTTTGTCATTCTGCTGATTTTTTTTTTTTTTTTTTATATATATACGCTGCAATATCCTTCCTTAAATGTATTTATTTTTTATTTATACATTCTGACCTGATGCATGCCCCCCCTTAGTCTGTTTGTGGGGATTTGTTGGTTATTGTTTTGACCTGTACCTATTCTGCATTTTGTTCTATTCTATGCAGTCTCTGAAATAAAAAAATATTCAACCATAAAATTTTTACAGGAACAGTTCTTGCACGACCGCATCAAGGTGAATGGAAAAGTTGGAAACCTGGGTGGCGGAGTGGTCACTATTGAGAGAAGCAAGAGTAAAATCACTGTGTCTTCAGAGGTGCCATTTTCTAAGAGGTGAGTTATGCCGGGGATGGATGGGTCACTGTTCAGTCTCCACTGGAGCTTCCTTTGGGTCAGACATTCAAAACAGACCTGACACATCAGTAAGAACACATTCACACACTCCACACACACACACCAAGTGCTGCAGATTAGTGAAAGAGCCGCTGTCCATTCCAGCTGCATTTAAATTTTTTGTTTGTTTGTTTCAACTTTATTTGAAGTGCACGAAGTGACAATTCATGCATGTCATTGCACGGTGCTGCTTTGCACTGCTGGGCGTTGACATGCTTTGCTTACCTGTGCACTGCGGTAAAATTCAGCGTGTCTGCATTGTATTGCAGCTCACTGCACTACACTTGCCGGATGCGTTGCATCGTGAACCGGGCACATTAGAAAACGGTTTTCTAAGTGCCCTAAATGTGACTGGCGTGGAAAAAACACCGGTCACCGCACTATACGAACAGGCCCTAAATATTACACCTTTTACTTTAGTGTGCACATTAAAGTTTCTTACGGAACATATGTATATGTAGAGCTGGGCTCAGGAGTGAGCATGCAGCTTGCTATTGGGGGCACTGGTCAAGGAGAAGGAGCCAGGAACGCCGGCGGGGGAATCAAGCAGTGGAGGATCGGCATTACTTTGTGTAAAATCATTACACAGAGCAGGAAAGTATGACATGATTTTTTTTTTTTTTTATCAAATTATTTAATACACTTTAATGCATTATCTGCAACAAAGTGATATTGAAGGCTTTCCTTGTTTCAAAAAAGTTACTTGCCTGCTCTGTGTAATGGTTTTGCACAGAGCAGCCCCGATCCTCCTCTCAGGTCCCTCGCAGACATTCTTGGCTCCTGCTGAGCAAGCAGCTTGCAATGGGGGCTCCCAAGCCATAGCTGTGTCTATCCACACACAGCTGCGGCTTGGCTCTGCCCCGCCCCCTCTCTTTTGTTCACGGCTCCCGCTGTTGTGCTTTCTCATCCAATGAGGAGGGAGAGCCCCCAGAGAGGCAAGGCTCTCATGCACATTGCTGGTTTAATATTGGGCACAGGTAAGTAATTGGGGGGGGCCCTCTCTTCATCCAGCACTGACTGTGAGAGGGAGAGAAAGCAGCGTTGTTGCTCTGAGACCTGCTACTGA